>NW_003519340.1:89111-93793 GCF_000190715.1 Dictyostelium purpureum
TTATTAAATAAAAAAAAATAAATAATAAAAAAAATTAAAAAAAAAAAAATTAAAAAAAAAATTAAAAAATCTTTTTTTTTTTTTTTTAAAAATTTTTTTTAATTTTTATGAAAAAAAATGGCTAGAGCCAAGTTTTTTTTTTTATTTATTTTAAAAAAAGAAAAAAAAAAAAAAAACTATTTTTTATTAAAATAATTACAATAAAATACTTATTTGTATTTTATGTGTATATATTTGTTGAAATACTATTTTTTTAAAATGATGATAATCCATTCAAATAATTAAATATATTAAAAAACTTAATAAAACAAAATTAAAAAAAAATAAAATGAAAAAAAAAATAAAAAAAAATAAAAAATAAAAAAATTGAAATAATAATTTGGAATCAAATAATAATTATATCTTTGTGTTTATCATTTTAAGTTTAAAAATTCCATATTTGTTTTATTATTATTATTATTTAAAAATTTTGAAAATAATTATTTTTTTTTTTTTTTTTTAATTTTTTATTTTTTTATAATTTTTTTTTATTTTTTATTTTTTTTTTTTTTGATTACTTACCACCAAAAAAAAAAAAAAAAAAAATCGAGCTGTAGCAGTTATCATTATTTTTATTTATATTTAAATAATAGGGACAAAACTACTATAAATAATTTTTTTTTGTGCAGATATTTAAAAAAATATTTAATAATATTTATTATTTAAATTTGTGTGTTTTTTGTAATTCCACGGGTGTGTTTTAAAATAAAAAAAAAAAAATAATATAATAAATATAATAAATTTTATAATATAATTTTATAACAATAAAAATATAATATTATATTTGCAAAATAGTAATAATAATAATAATATTATACAACTAAAATAATAGATAAATAATAATTTATGTATATTAATAAATAAATAATATTTAATTGTTTTTTAAAATTGTGCAGTATATACAGTTTTTTTTTTTTTTTTTTTTTTATTTTTAAATTTTTTCAGTTAAACAATAAATCTATTTTTTTTTTTTTTTTTTTTTTTTTTAATTAAATTTTATAATAAAATAATAATAAAAATAATAACATAATTAAATAGAATCATAATAAACAATAGAAATCGAGAAAAAGTATATATAATAAAGAGGTCCATAAATATTTTTATAATAATTAAATAATATTCGTATTATATAATATTTTTAAATATAAAATAAAAATATGGATGATACAAATGATAACAAATCGTTGACAACGTCAGGATCATCGACACCCGAAACACAAAATTTAATGATTGAAGATGATATCAGCGATACAAGTAGTACGAGCAGTATTTGCGACCTAACAACATCACAACAACAAGTAATTAATAGTTTTATGACATCAAACCAAATCGCATCAACCCCAACAGGTGAGTCTTTAGTCAATAGCGGGAGTGGTGGTAATAATAGTAGCAAAGATAAAGATACCAGTAGCAGTAGCGGCAGCAATATTACTAATAGCAATAACCCAACAAGCAGTAAAACATCATCAACAGCAACAAGCAACACATCGCCATCAATCATTGCAACAACATTTAATAAAATTAATCCAATTGTAAATAGTAAATCAAATAGCAGTGGTTCATTAATAAGCGGATCAAAGGAAGATAAAAAACCTAGACCAAAAATAGAGACTATGATAATAGCAGCAAAGAGTGGAAATGTTGTATTTTTAACCAATTCATTAAAGACTAAACCAATTATACCGTTGACAGTGGTACTAAGAAAAAAGAATACATTCCTTCATATAGCATGCAAATCGTTAAAGTTAGTCTCAGTAAACTATATTTTGCAACAAACCAAGTCTGAATTGGTCAATTTTCAAAACGAAAAAATGAAGACTCCATTTTTTATTTGTTGTGAAAAGGCATTCTTTAGAGCAGCAACTCAACTTTTAGAAAATGGTGCATCACCCATACTATCAAATCTTCAAAAGTGGACACCTCTACATAAACTATGTTCATTGGAACTTAAAAAAGAACTCTACAGTTCAAACATCGACTCAATTATTGGTTACGCGCCAAATCCTAGCGATTCATTATTAGAATTGGTTCAAAAAATATTTGTTTCCATCGAAAAATATAATCAAGTTTCAAAACCTGGCCAAACTGTCTCTATTATCAACGCAAAGGTAAAATATTATAGCAATTAGATTCCAAAAATTATATATATTATATTAACAATAATTATTACTTTTATTATTATCATTATAGACAAGTCATAACCAAACACCTTTACATCTATCCTTAATTAGTGGCAATATTAGTTTATCAAAATATTTAATGACCCAATCAACACCAGAATCACTTAAAATTAAAGATACAAACGGCAATACACCATTTCATATTTTAGCATACTTATATAATAGTAGAGTTGCACCAATATGTGAAGGTATATTAAAAATATTATCAGAAAATTTAGATGGCGAACAATTACAAGACTACATTGATGATGTAAACAACTCAATGGCATCAGCATTACAAATATCAATGAAAAACAATCATATGGCCCTAAGTAAATTAATTGTAAAATATAGAGCACAGGCAGAGTCTAAAATATTAGAGGTTTTCTTTAAGCAATTGGGCAGCTGCGATTCAAGCGAAGCAACCAAACTCCCATTAGAATCAATTATATATAACGATGATTTTAGAAATTCAACATTCGGTAAACTTATCAAAAGAATTATTGTTATCATTAAGCAACACTATGCAATCAACATGTCACATCAAAATGCAAATATTCTTTTAAAAAGAGCAAAAGATACATTATCAAGATTATTCAGTTGGTTGGATGATAATATTCAAGATCATCAATATTTAAAACAATATAAAGAGTTAATCTATACACAAATTTATGATACAATAATACATTTATATCAAGAAACTGTATGTTTTTTTAGCAAAACAAATATATAAACTATATAAACTATATAAACTTTTACTAATAATTTTTTTTTTTTTTTTTATCAGAACAAATCAAAAGATTTATTATTTCAACAAAGAGTTAATATGTTTAAAAATATTGAATATAGGGAGTTAGATATTTCAGAACACAGCTGGGAACAAAACGTAAATTTATTACCAAAGGCATTAGAAATTATTAATCAGTTACAAAATAAAAAGACACCATCAGAAAAAATCAACTGTTTAAATGAAGCTACTAGCCAGATTAGTAGAACTGATGCAAATGATTTAACACCAATGTTCATGTATTTATTAATAAAGTCCCAAGTTGAGGCCATTCAATCACAGTTTCAATTTATGAACGATTTTAAAGAAACTCCAGAACAAGAGCAATATTTGGTATTACTTCAAGGTTCATTGGATTATTTAGATACCCTAAATGTAACTTTAAGAAACTCTCAAAATCAAGTAATGTCACTAAGCGGTATAGTCGAGAGAACTATTGATAATTTATTGTCACTTTTGGACGAGTTTCAAAATCAACCCTCATTTAATGGTGCAGATCAAATCGTAGATGATATTGACGAGGGTATTCAAATTGGTGATGAAATCATCTTGTTATTAATGTTGCTTTCAAAACTTTCAAATCGTTCCTCTAATGAACCCATCTATTTACCTTTAAAATGGTGCAAACCAGTTTTAGAAGCTTACCATTTCAGAGCCATCATTGAAAGATTGGGTCTTCGTTTAGAATCTGATGAATCATTATTAATTAAAAGTCATAATAGCAATATAGTATTTAATAATAATAGTCCATTGGCAAATAAGGTTTTAAATGTAAATAGCAATATAACCAGCAATACCATTTCATTGGAACCTATGTTACCATCTTCACCAACAAAAAACTCAAACTCTATTCAGTCCTCTCAATCCTCACCATCATTATTAACTCTTAGTGATTTATCAAACGAAATTTGTAATATAAATATTAATAATAATAATAATAATAATAATAATAATAATAATAATAATAATAATAGTAGTAACAATATAAATAATACCACTACCACTATTATAACTACTACAACTACTCAGACTAAAACTATAAACTATAATAATTTACCAGCAGGTTATATATGTCATAAAAAAGGTGAAATTTGTATATTACTTGAACATCCTTACCCACAAATGGTTTATCAGATAATAGAAGAAAAAATTAGAGAAGTTGTATTACCCAAAATTCAAAATAAATAATAAGTAATCAAATAATAAAAATAATATAATAATATAATAACAGCAATATAAATAATAAATAATAACTATAAAAGACCATCTCAATAAAAATTTTGTAAAACTATATTATAAAATATATAATATTATATCCAAAATTAAAAAAAAAAAAAAAAAAAAACGAAATTTCGTTTGTATGGGGCTTTGCTACATTTTTTTATTTATATTGTGTTTATTGTGTAAATTTAGGCCCTCTATTTTTTATTGTTTAAATTCCCATTATTTCTTAAACACTAAAAATTGTAATGTATTTTGCTCTATTTAAAACGAAAATATGCTGTGTGAAAAAAAAAAAAATGAAAGAAATTTTTAATTTTAAAAAATTGGGAATGGAACCGAAGCGTGTGTGCAATTATGCATTATTATTATTATCCTTAATTCCTTTGTCGAATAAATCACACTTTAAACCTCAAAGATATTTTTATTTTTCCCAACAAAATTATCATTTTTTTTTTTTTTTTAGCTTTATACTT
>NW_003519340.1:93893-106401 GCF_000190715.1 Dictyostelium purpureum
TTACTTTTTAAAATAAAATTTATTTAAATATTAATGTTAGTGCGATCATGCAGATATTTTTTTTTAAATAACAAAGATGGATGATTGATTATTGGTTAAAAAAAAAATAATTTATATAGTAGAGAAAAAAATGGGTGTGTAAGTGCGAGAATAAAATGATGCTTTGCAGAAAAAATAGAAAAGTAACATTATTAATATTTATTTTTATTTTTTTATTTTTTTTTTTTTATTTTCATTGTAAATCTATTTTTTATTTGGCAAATTTTTTATTTTTTTTTTTTTATTTAATTTTCTAATCACCACCAGTTCAATCAGAAAATATTTTAAATACTTTATAATTAATAATCATAATTAGTTAAAGTATATGTATATAAAAATATTAAAGTAGGTTATACATACTCAATTTTTTTTATTTTTTTATTTTATTAAGTTAAATTTTTATTCAAAAAAGATATTTATAAAATTTTTCTAAATTATTTATTTATTTTTTTTTTATTTTCACAATTCTCCATACTATTACTATTTTTTCTCTAATATTTTTTTATTTTTTTTTTTTTTATTGTTCATTTGGATAATAATAAATCTGAGTTTAAATCTCAATCACAAAAATAAAATTTATTAGAGCGACTCATGCACTTTATAATACCAGAAAGGTATTTTTTGTCCCAAGAGCACCAAAATAAAAAAATCAATTTTGATTTTTTTTAATTTCTTTCTTTTTTATTATTTTTTGTATTATCATAAAAATATTTCCACAAAATGGGGAATGATAATAAGCAGAACCCACACACAAATAAAAATATATATACGAGACTATCAATATAACCTATAGAAAAATTTTTTAGATTTTATAATTTTATTATTATTATTATTATTATTTTTTTTTTTTTTTTTTTTTTTTTTTTTTTTTTTTTAAATATTCGAAATACTTTCTTCAAAAAATCAACAAAAACTTATAACATTTAAATCAACCAATCATATCAGTAATAATAATTTATTAATTATAATAATTAATAATATAACAGAAAAAAAAAAAAATTTTATAATAATAACAATTTTTAATTATATTCAATTTTATTTCATTTTTTTCATTTGTACATTATAGTTTTTTTTTAATATATATTTTTGTAATTTTAGTAGTAAGTCGATTTTTTTATTTTATAATAATTGATTTTTAATATATTTCTCTTTTATTTTTTTTTTTTTTTATATTTTTTATTTTTTTTATTTTTTAAATCAAACATCTTATTTTTCATCACTAATTCCAAATTATTTTTTTAAAAAATAAAATTTTATAAATAAATTAGATAAAAATCTTTTTTTTTTTGTTTTTTAAAATTTTTTTTTGTTTGTAAAGAAAAAGTGTTTTAGAAATGAGTTATATGTTCGAACTTTTCGACATTGTTGCTGGTGCAAGAAGAAATACTGTAGAAAATAATCAACAACAAAATCCAGCAGAAAATAACCAAGATTCATCTGTCCCAAACGATGACGAAGAGGCAGTAGCAGAAAGTCAAAATAGTAATAATAATGGTAATAATAATAATACAATAATAACCGATAGTGCAGATAATAATAATGGTAATGAACATGATAATGATGGATCGGATTTGGTATCAAATGAATTAAAACCCAATGGAGCAAGATCTGCATCAATATCAAAGTTTCAATTAAATATGAATAAAATAAATAGAAATAATAGTAATGTTAGCAATGAAGGGTCACCCAGAAATCATCATGGTAATCAAAAAGGAAGTGGATCTCGTAGTAATAGTGTATTTGGAGAGTCACCAAGAAATAAGTTTATTGAAGGTTTTTTAGGCCCAACCACCGATCCATCACACGAAACAGCTAATGCCCATCACGATAATAAAGATAATACTACACCGGGAGGGGAAAAGACACCAGGGGAGTTTGATTTTTACAACGAATATTATACAGAGAAAGGAGAATTAAAACTATTTGTTAAACCTAAAAAATGGTGGCAATGGGATACATTGTTATTATCATTTTCCTATTTATCAAAGCTATCATTACTTTCCTTCCTTGTAACCATAGTAGTTTGTGCCTATGTATCTTTTTATATAATCCTTGGTAATAGATTTATATTTTACAATAAAGACGATAGACCCAAGTGGGGTTTGGCCACATCGATTATTGCCGGTATTATTAACGAACAACTTTTAGTAACAGTTTCTTTTTGTGTGCTTACTTCGCAGTTTGGTTTTAAAGCTACAAGACCTGCTATACCCTATGCCGCTTTCTTTTCAATAGCCTCAATTGTATTTACAACTTGTGGTCGTGTTTTTTCAATAACTGGCACTGGTGATTTTATACCAAAATATGCATTGGTTTTGGGTAATATCATAATTGTAGCATTGGTCGTCGGCATTAAAACTTTTAAATCAAAGCTTTTTTGTCTATGGATCGCACTTCCTTATGTTTTATTGGGTATAATTTTAATTATTTATGACTATTTCTTAATCAAATGGTACATCAAAGAGTCAACTGGCGAGTTTTCTAAATCAGTAGTTAGAATTGTAATCCACCCACTTATTACCGCTTTCTGTTTATTAATTTCCCGTTTCTGTGCTAACCAGCTCGGTTGCCACAACCCACGTTCTGTAATTTCATTAATGTTAATTCCTATCGCTTTCAATTCCTTCTATGGTAGATTATTTGGTAACACTATGGAGACTTTATCTGGTGTCGTTATCTCATCATCAATTTTAGCTGCTTTAGAAATAGTATGGAAATGCTCATTAAGAGCAAGAGACTCATTTATTGTTAGATTTTTGTAAGTTTTAAATATATTAATTCATATCAAAATATAATATTAATTTTTTTTTTTTATATTTATAGATGTAGATGCTCTAAAAATGCATCAACTATTATGCAGCAAAATTTACCATTATATACCGAATATCAATCTTTTGAAATGATTTACGATGTAACATCAACTTTTGTATCCACCTATTTGGTTATTGTATACTTTTTTACTTTTACAAATTCACCAGGTGCTGGAATCGAAAAACAATTCAAAATTATGGCAATTCAATTAGCTTTTTCAATTGTAACTGAAATTATTGTTGCCTATGTATCATTAGCTTATTTAAAACTTCCAATTATTATTCCATTCAAAAAGAGAAAGCAAGGTTTCCTCTTTATTACAATTTATTCATTTTTAACTGTAATAGCTTTTATTTCAATTCGTATCATAAATGTATTACATGGCCAATGGATTGTTTAAAAATAAATAAAAATTTAAATGGTTTTAAAAAAAAAAATTTATTATTTTACCTCTAAAAAAAAATATCGATCATAGTTTTTTGTTTTTATAAAGATAATTAATTTGTTTTTTTATAAATAATAAAAAAAAACTTTATAATTTTTATCTTTATTATATTTTAATTTTTTTTTGTTTTTTTTTTAATTATATTATTTATTATTTATTATTTATTATTTATTATTTATTATATATTTATTTATTTATTATTTTTCTAAATTAATTATGAAATTTGGGAAATATTGTTTTGGTTCTATTTGAACAGAAAATTTAGGAATTGGTTGTTTTAAAATTTCGCTGTGTGACAATGATTCGAAATTTGATGGTATTAATTTTTTAATGGTTAAACTTAATCTAAGAATGATTAATCTTAATTGGGAGGCTTCATCTTCTTGGTATGGAGCAACATTACCAATTTTATGTTTATAAGATCTAATAGTTTCGATAGCTAATTTGGCTTGGTTTAAAAAGTCTAAAGTGGTGGCGGCAAGAGATAACCAATGTTCGTCAGTATCACCAGAATCTCTAACTCTTTCCATTGGTAATGGTTCTGGTTGTTGATTTGGTGGGTTAAAGAATGGCTCAAACTTCTTCATATGTCTAAGATCATCGTTGCTAAATTCGGTTGGTAAAATTATAAATTTACCACAACTCTTTAAAATAACCATGAAACGGAATATTGCACGAACGACTAAATGGGTGGCGGTTAAAAGGATTCTTTCGCATGTTGGGGTGGGTTGTTGTTGTTGTAGTTGTTGTTGATGAGATTTTTTACCAGTTTTAGGTTTTTCTGGATGGTTGATTCTAAAGATATATGAATAAATATTTGAGTGGATGCCATACAAGTAATCTAAATAAAAATAAATTTGATAATATTCATTTGGAGCGTACACCTCGAGTTCGAAACCTAAAAAGAGGAAATATTGCATTACTTTTAATTTGAGATTAAATACAAAACTACCGAAATAAAGTTTTGTGTTTAATGGGTCGGCTGCTAAAACAGAATCTATAATATCACCTTCATTTTGAAGAAGTGAAAGTTCATAAATTGAAATACGAATCTTTCTTCTTTGTCTTGCTCTATTTAATAACAAATATGTAAAAAGTTTTAATAAAACCTGTGCTAAACTATCCATAAATAATGAGATTCTTTCTTTGGCTTTTTGTGAATGTAAAATTTGAAATGGAATACCAAAATCATTCATCCATTCAAAAAGAGATTCTCTTAATGAACTGACCTTAAAGAATTCGTTACTATTTGCTGTATATGGGAATAATAATCTCTAAAATAAAAAATATTAGTATATAATAATGATTATAAAAATAATAAATAATAATTACTCTTAAAAGTGATCTTGTTATTATATTTGGTGAAAATTTACTAAAATAAAAAAGATAATCTAAAATTGAAACAACATTGAATGTTTGTGGTTTTTGAATTGTTTGTTTAGAACCTTTCTTTGTTGACTCAAGTTGTTTTTCTAATTGTCTTAGTCTTTGAAATTCTAAACTAGACTCTGAAATATATGGCATCTTGAATAATGTTGATAAATCAGTGAAGAGTTTTGCAAATGATTTGACAGTTTCGGCAAATGGTTTTTCTTGAGATGTTCCACCAACACTTGAGAATAATTTCAATACCAAGTCATTATTAAAAATACTTTTTGGTAATTCGATTTCATCTTTAATATAACAATCATTCTTTAAAAACTCTAAAACTGGTTGAATATCTTGAATATATCTAATTGCAGTTTGACAATAATTTTGGGATAAATTAAATACAATCGAATAAAATAACTAGTTGTGGAATAAGTGATAAAGAATTAGTATGTTAATAATAAAAAAAAAGACTGATATAATAATAAATAAACTTACTCTTCTAAAAGTTATTCTATTTAATAATGATTTCATAATTTTAACTTTTTCGCTATCTTGTTCTTCTTTAATTGATTTTTCAAATTGTTTTTCTAATCTATCTAACATTGGTAATATTTTACTTGCACAGTCATTTTTTGAGGTAATTAAATGTAAATTATTTGTTGAATGGTTGAAATCTTCTTCGAAACATATATCTCCACGTTGAACAATAAGATTAATCGATTCACATGAAATTAATAGTGTATTTACATATAATGAAAAAATTTCATTCTTTAATTGTTCTGCAATATGTAAATACATACATGAGAATAATGTTAATGGCAATGGATCACCTTCTACCCAACTGATTTCATAACAAAGTAATTTATCGATAATCTTTAAAATTTGTAAATTTGATAAAGTTGAATCTTCTGGTATTTCACCTTTTTGGAATAGTTGTTCTGGTGTATAAATATGGTTTCCTGATGCTCTAGAATCTAATTTTGGGTTCATAATCTAAAATTATAATGAATTGTGGGTGTTAATACTTTTTTTTTTATTTTTTTTTTTTATTTTTTTTTTTACTATTATAATTACCTCTAATGCATGAGTTACCAATTCCAACTGAAAATCTTTTGCATGAATTAATTGACCTAAGCTCATTGACTCTGAGGCTTGAGATAAAACAGGTAAGATATCAATCCATTCTTCTTCTTTGTGACTTTCATTGGTGGTTGTACTTGTACTTGTACTTGCACTTGCACTTGCAGCAATATTATTACTGTTTAAATCTATGTTATCAAGCACGTTTATTTGATGTAAAAGACTATTTATTTCTTCTTTCATTGATTAAATTAAAAAAAAAACATCATTAAGAAAATTAAAAAAAAAAAAAAAATTTTAAAAGAAATAAAAAAAAAAATAAAAAAAATAAAAAAATAAAAATAAAAAAAATAAAAAAATAAAAATAAAAAAAATAAAATTAAAAAAAATTAAATGAAAGTATTTTTTTTTTTTTTTTTTTTGGGTCTTTAAATGAATTTATCAAAGACGGGGTTTTTTTTTTTTTTTAATTAAAAAGGGTTAATCTTTTTAATTAAAAAAAAAGAGGATATTTAATTTATTTATAATGAAAAAAAAAAAAAATTTTAATTTAAAAAAAAAAAAAAGAAAAAATTTTTATTAAATTTTGATCTATTTTATTTTTATTAAATTTTTTTTTTTATATATATAAAAAATATTAATATCAATATAAAATATTTTTTATTTATTAATATAACTTGTGGACATTTATTATTATTATTGACATTTGATCACCGGAAAGATAAACTGGGTAAGAACGAAATCATACACACATTTTATTTTCTTTACTAATTTGCATTATCGCCTTCTTCTTTTTTAAAAGAATTAATTTTTGGATAAGTCTTAGCCCAGGGAACAAATAAACCCCCCGTATTCGAATTTTTCCTAGTGTACAATTACTATGTTGGATATTTCGATCCTAACATTATATGTCACATATAATCATTGCAAGGCTATAATATAATATAGCCGCTATATATGTGAACATATCTATACACTGGCTTATACAAAAAACAATAAGCGATAATGCAGTGGTAGAAATTAAAGTAGCTAAAGTTTCGTTTTATAAACTATAATAGTTTATCTTTAAGTAAAGCTAACTAAAATTTTACAAAAATTATTATTGAAAAAAAGATTTTTATATGAAGCAATGAAATGTAAATATTTTATGGGAATAATTAAACAGTTCTATCTATTTTTTAATTAATTTTTTTATAAAAAAAAGAAATTGTGTGTGGTGGGGTTTTAATTTAATTTTTTTAAAAAATTTTTTTTCAAAATTTTTTTTTTTTTTTTTTTTTTTTTTCCCAACCATTCTTTATATTTTCAAAATACCCGAACCAAATAATAATAATTAAAAAAAAAACTATTAAAAAAAAAAAAAAACTTATTAAAGGTGTAGATTATATTGATGAGCCATTAAAAGCAACACAAGCTTACCCCGAATCGGGTTAGAAATTAAAAGAGATTGTTGGACACAGTGATTAGTATAAAAAATATAGAAGCTTTAGAAAGTAGCCCAAAAGAGATATTCCAGCCACTTCAGCCACTTGTGCCTCTCATGTCACAGTTGATATGTGTAAATGATTAAAAGAATTGAATAGACTAACTGGCAAACTCTTAAAAGAAGGTTTTCATTTTATGCTAATTCAAACAACAAAAAGAACAATTTTCAATCAATCAAGAAAAAAACAAAAAAATAAATAGATTAAATAAATAAATATTTTTACCTAGAAATTTTAATAAATAAAAAACTATTTTCTATTTTTTATCTAGAAATTTTTTTTTTATTAAAGGTTTAAATTTTTATTAGGGATGTGTGTTTCCTTTTATGATAACTATAGATTAAAATTTCCAAAAAAGTATACCCAATTTGGTTATAATATTTTATTTGCTTAAGGAAATTATAGATTCTTTATTATAATTCAAAAATTTTATTATTTTCTAATTTTTTTTTTTTTTTTTTTTTTTTTTTTAAAATTTTTTTTATTTTTTATTAATTTAGTAATGTATGGATCTAAATCGTATAACGATTAAATAAATTAATAAATTTATTCTACACAAGTATAAAAGCACAAAGAAGCACGTTGTTAATAGAACAGGAGCCATGATACCTCTACAACAAAATAGTAATAACAATGTTAAAATATCAACCAAATACCCACCAATTAATAAATTAGGTTATTTTAGTAGCGTATATAAATCGTTGTAACAAATCAAATGAAATGATAGATGCCAATAAGGTTAATGATGGTACCTATATAGGTAGTTGCATCGGGTAACTTATATTTCAAATGGTGTGTTAAGAGATAAAGATTAAAGTATGGTACTTAGGTTCAAATGTTATCTCTATAGTAGCAAAAAATAGAATATATTGTAATCTAGGTTGTTTATATAAAGGACTCTAATTCAAGCATTAAAATTACAAACAAAATAAGAGGCTACAATAAAGTAAGGGTAGTGAATTAAGGAAAATATGCAATAGTCAAATAGGGATTAGATACAGCACTGCTTTCAGAATAATTGAAAAATTTTGGTACATGAACTTACACGAACTTAGAGTAGTAGAAATAAAGTTAAATCAAAATGATCAATTATATCAAATATAAAAATAGATGGTTAGTGTAATAGGAGGAGGTTTATTTGGGTCTTTAGTCAAAGTGGCTGTAATGTATTCATATACATTTTAGAATTAAAAAAATAGTACAGTTATAATTATATCTCAACCAAATAATATATATATATAATATTTATATTTTCCTTTATTTTAAATAATTTATAAAAATTAAAAATAAAATAAAAATAAAATTTAAAAAATAAAAAAATTAAAAAATAGTTTTAGGTTTGTAATATAGATATGAATATACTAAATATTTAAGCAAATAATAATTTAAAAAGTTATAAAACTGTATTTATTTATGTTATGATAAAATCATTTATTTTCGAATTATTTAATTTTATTTTTTTAATTTTATATTTTTTATAATTTAAATCAAATAATTAAAACTATTTATATTAGTTTATAAATGGAGACCTTCTTGACAAGATTCCTTAAAATGAAAAGAATTTTTTCATTTTCTATGTGTTGATATGCTTGTTAATAAATTTCCGTATTCTTTGATGATGGTTAAGTTCTATGAAGTGAGCTGTTCTGACACTGTAAGCTCTATCCAACTTAACTGAAAAACATGGTCATCATTGGGTAATGTAATCAACTGATTGACTCACAGTAACTTGCAACATGTCACATACAGAGAATCAGAGTTAACTCGTTTTCTACATGAGTTATTGGGTGGTAACTGTAGTAAACTACATTAACTATAAATTGCTAAACTTCCAGCTTCAACAAAGCCAAAAAAATGTAGTAGATCTATAATCTTCACCATATTATAAATAATAACACCTCATCAGTGGTACCTCCACAACATTTACCCTCAATACTAGTTTGGGATATAAATATATCTGCAGTTCTACTTCTTCCAACTTTTACTTACCAAACCATCTTCTAGAGTACAGAACTAATTAACTAAGTAAACCAAAATAAAAAAAATTATATTAATATTAAATAAATAAAAGGAATAAATAAATTGTGTGACCATAATCAATTAACCCAATTGCGATAAATGTGATGATGGAAGCAATTCAAATAATATTTTTTTTTATATTATAAAATTAAATAAAAAAATATATCTGTGTTTAAAAATATAAGTGTGGAAAAAATTACAGAAGTTCTCTTTTTTTACAACAATCATTATTTTTTAATTAAAAAGATAAAATTTAAATCGGTTTAAATTAATTTATTTGAATATAATTTATTTTTAGAGAAAATTTAACAGTATCTTCTATGACGATGACCAATATCAATATAAATGATTTAATACCGGGTAAAGTAGAATCAAAGCACAACTTAATAAAATGGAATATACACTACTACATTATGAAACATGATTTGTATTGCTAAAATTTACGGATTCTGAAACACCTATATGATACATGATTTGAAACACAACCACTTGATGAAAAAGCTCTGCAATAATAAGTGTAAAATATTACTTGATATACAGGTTTTTGTTTTATGAAATTTTGCTAATTACTTACTTGAAGGTTTTATATATTTTCAAAATTTTTATATTGATATTTTTGATGGGATTTGTTATGTTTTATTAAAACTATTTATGTGAATGTGTTCATTGATGTTTGAAAAAAAATATTATAAATTTTAAAATATAAAAAAAATTAATTATTTGTATTTAAATTTTTAATTAAAAAATTTTCAAATTTTTTTTTATTTTTAATAATAAAAAAAACATCGTTTAAAAATTAAAATACC
The DNA here is from genome assembly GCF_000190715.1 of Dictyostelium purpureum. Lineage (NCBI taxonomy): Eukaryota > Evosea > Eumycetozoa > Dictyosteliales > Dictyosteliaceae > Dictyostelium > Dictyostelium purpureum. Next base: position 103,949 of record NW_003519340.1, read on the forward strand.
ATAAATTATAAAAAAAAACTAAAAGATAGTTTATAAAAAGAATAAAAATTAATATATTTCCATGTAGTGGTTAAGGAATACTGAGAGATGCAGTATAGATTATTAACCACTACGGGGGGTGCTTAGTTTAGGCATGGTAGGCTCTAATATAACTAACCTCCCCGTGGTATTTTTTTTTTATAAAAACAAAGGCAAATATTATAAAATAAATAAATAAATAAATAAAATAATGGTATTTATACCATTTTATTATCATTAAAAATTTATAATAAAATCTTAAAATCATTTTTTTTCTTTAATTTTTTGGGGATTATTTTTTTTTTTTTTTTAAAAAGTTTACACTTATTTTATTTATTTATTTTATTTTATTTTTTTAAAGGTTTGTTTACACTTATTTTAATTATTTTATAAATCAATTATTTAATTTATTAAATTATTTATTTAAGTTATTAATCTGATTGAATAGATTTTTTAAAATAATAATAAATAATAATTTTATTTTATTTTATTATAATATAGAAAAATAAAGTATTTCATATAAAAAACTATTTATTTATTTAGATATTTTTAATGTTATAGAGTTTATACTATTATTAGTAAAGGGTGTATATTTATTTGATATGCAATATGGAATTGGATTCTTTGTTAATATGAGTTGAAATAAAAAAACAATCACCTGAACTATCCTCAATATTATTTTAATCTAACTGCAACACCATTGGTACAACTTGTATTAACAGCATATACAAAATTCGGCTTTGAAATACCTGTAGATATCAATGACAATGTCAAAGTTTTGATAACCTGTATAGATATTATTTTGTGAAATTGAAAATAAAAGAATTGATATGAATTCTTGTTTTACTAGATTTGAATCTTCTTTTGTATCACATTTGGTTTGTTGTAGTATTCATTTATTTTGATTTAATATAAGGGGGGTTCTATTTTAATATATTTCCGGGCACTGAATTTTGCAGCATTTATTACCTCTGATTATATGTAAAGAGTGGAATTTTTTAAAAGTTATTAGTAGACTATTTAATTCAATTAAATGAGATTTCTGCAAGATACTATGTAATGTGAAAGTTTTAATTTTTTGTGAATAAAAATTTGGTAATATTAAAATAATTAATATGACATAATAAAAATAAATAAAAAAAAAATAAAAAAATTAATAAAAATATTTTTTAAAAATAAATTAAATGTTTTTAAAATTATTTCTTTTTAATATAACAAAATAAACTTTAATCAAATATAAAATAATAATTTTTATAGGTATAACCTTAGGTCCATTAATGATTGATTTTTAAATATAAATCGTAAGGAGTGGGTGGGTAAAATAAAAAAATAAAATAAAAAAACTTCTATATTACCAAATTTTTTTATTTTTTTTTTATTATTAATTTAATAAATAAGTGTTACTTTAAGTATAAAAATAATATGTAGTAAATTAAATAAAATGGAATTTAGTGATGAAGTTCAATACTCAATATTATCATATAAAAACAGAGGTCATAAGTCGAACTCAAAAAATTGGGAGTGCATAAATCTTCTTGAATTTATGACACTAATGTTTACTATAGAAGTGGTAGAAAGGGTGAGGTTATGAAATGTTTTAAGGAAATTTTCTTTATTATGGTCCAATTTATTTATTCATTTATCAAATGGATTTTAATAATCCAATTTATTTATTCATTTATCAAATGAAATTATAAATAACATTACACAACTAACTTTAGAATACTATGCAGGTAAAAAAAAGTGCCTGAGAGGGTGCCAGTCATTTGTCATGACAACAGTAGTTGGCATACAGCAAAGATAGTGAAACAATATTTAGAAGAGAATAATATACTGGTTGATCTATTACCACCCCACAGTCAATATATTATTATAATTGATAATGTTTGGTCAATTGTAAGGGTATCAAAAAAGATGTTTCATGACCCATCACAAGACCTAGTTCAGGTATATCAATAGATGCATTTCATTCAATTGAAAAATCAATTATAGAATCACTCCCTGACCTAATATATGCAATGCTAAAAGAACATGGAGGATATACCAAATATTAATAATAACATTTATTTATAATTGTAAAAAAAATATAAATAAAATTTTTGAAATTGAAAAAACCTAATAAATATTAAAAACATATTTTTTTATTTTTTTTATTTTAATTTATAGCAAATAAACCAATATCTTGTAACATGACTTATTTTAGGGTCCTTTTATAAATATTAAATATGACCTATTAATTCAATAATTAATCATTTCCATCTTAAAAAAGTTGACTTAAACTCTTTGGTTTGGCAATAAATATATTTAGTGCAAAAAAGACTAATGGCAAAAAAGATGGAACAAGGTAACTTCATTTGGATATTTGAGCCATAACTAGGAATGATTCTAAATAGTTCCAAACTAAAATGAAAATTATATCTGTTAAATAACGGATA
>NW_003519340.1:106922-116939 GCF_000190715.1 Dictyostelium purpureum
TTTTTTGGAAACCGATGCTGAGGGGTAAGGCAAAAATTTGTTTTTAGCAATTAATAGAAAAAACTGGCATTAAATATCATACGGTTTGGAGCTTTAAATTCCAGCATCACATAAACATTCCAAAGAGCCCATTAAATAATTAATATTTAAAACAAAAGCAGTTAGCATTTAAACTTTTATATATAAAACTATAATCCATCCTATAAAATAAAAATAAAAATTTTAAATTAATTTTAAAAAAAAAAAAAAATTTATTTATTTTTATAAAATTATTAAAAATATAAATAAATAAAAAAATATATTAATATATTAATATATTAATATAGAATATATTAATATAAAATATATTTTTTATTTATTAATATAAGTTAATATTTGTAATATAATCACCGGAAAGATAAATCAGGTAAAACGAATACACAATACAAATAAAAAACTCCCAACAAGTTTTTTAAAACACAAACCAAAACACAATAACACAAAAACAAATAAAAACTTATGAAAAGTTTAAATATTTGTATACCAAATGAAAACACAAACCAAATATATATAACACAACAAAAATAAAAAACTCCGAACAAGTTTTTTATTGAAGAAAATAAAAAGCTGAGCATCTGCTAGGCTATTGAATTCCTGATAGCTTAATATTTCTTAATTAATATTTTTTTAAAATTATTTTTATATGCAGCAATGAAATCTAAATATTTTATGGGAATAACTAAACAGTTCTAGCTATTTTTTAATTAATTTTTTTATAAAAATGAAAAATTGTGTGTGGTGGGGTTTTAATTTAATTTTTTTAAAAAATTTTTTTTCAAAATTTTTTTTTTTTTTTTTTTTTTTTTTTCCAATCATTCTTTATATTTTCAAAATAACAGAAACAAATAATAATAATTAATAAAAAAACTATTAAAAAAAAAAACAACTTATTAAAGGTGGAGATTATATGGATGAGCCATTAAAGCAACACAAGCTTACCTCCAATCGGGTTAAAAATTAAAAGAGATTATTGGACACAGTGATTGGTATGAAAAATATAGAAGCTTAAGAAAGTAGCCCACAAGAGATACTCCGGCCACTCCTGACACCCAGCCACAGTTGATACGTGTAAAAGATTGTTTGAATTAGTATAAAATGAAAACCCTCTTTTACGAGCTTACCAGTTAGTCTATTCAATTCTTTTAACAAAAAGAATAATTTTCAATAAATAAATAAATAAACAAATAAAATAAATAGAATAATATTTTTATCTAGAAATCTAAATAAATATAAAATTATTTATATTTTTTATCTACAAATTTTTTTTTTTTTTTAAAGTTTAAAATTTTATTATTTAATCATAAAAATAAATATTTTTATATTATTATTTATTAATTTGGTAATGTATTTTATAAAAATATACAAATATTAAGTAAATAATTATTTAAGAAGAAAAATAATATATAAATAATAAAATTGTATAACCATATTCCACTTTATTTGATTCTTTAATTTTTTTTATTTATTTTATTTATTTTTTTTATTTGAGTTTAAAAAAACAAAAACCATATTTTATTTTAACATCATTCGAAAATGAATTATTGGGTGTATTGAATATTTTTTTCATTTTTAAATTTTTAAAAAAAATTGATTTTATTGAAGAGGGAAATACATTTTTGGTAATCATTTGTAGAAATGATTGTCCTAAATCAATTGAAGTTACTGACTCTGGTATTTGACCGGGCTCTATTGGTTGGTTAAAAGATTCTCCAATTTTTAGTGTAGATATGGTGGGAAGAGAGTTTGGGAATAATAGTTTATTAAATCTATTACCTAATGAAAGAAGTGTGAGGCTGGAAGGTAGAGACCCTGCAATAATTGATTGATCAAATCTATTGAACCAAATTTGTTGTATTCCTGATGGCAGATCACCTTGATTTAGACTATGGTTAAACTCTGGAATATTTAGATATGTCAACGACTCTGGTATTTGATGTGGTGATATGGGTTGGTTAAATTGCAACAACCTTAATGACTCCAAAGAAGGTGGTAATACCCCTTCAATCAACTCTTTATTAAATGGTCCGAAAACAGTAAAAGCTTGAAGTAATGGAGGTAAAACGTTTGGTTTGATATCACTATTAAAACTATAACCCAATTCCAGTTGAACTAAAGAATCTGGTAATGAACCTACAACATCCAATGGCTGGTTAAAATCTATTAGAAATAGTTCCTTTAAAGTATTTGGAAATATGCATGTTTCTAAAGGTACATTATATTTTCCCATTTTTAATTTTATTAAATACATTGGTAAAGTATCTTTAAAAATAGGTCTTGTATAAATAAACAAATCCAAATATCTTATACTACTTATATCACCCATAGACTCCAAAGGCTGATTCGAGAAATACTTTAGGTCGTCAACATATTCCCTGTATGGGTGGTATTTAACAAATTCGTAAATTGATTTTACTAATATAACACCACTATTTTCTTTGAATAGATTTAAATGGTAGCTGATATTTGATCTTAAATATTTATTACGAAATACCAAAAAAAACAATCTATCATTACTATCTTTATTATTATTATTATTATTATTATTATTATTATTATTATTATTATTATTATTATTATTATTATTTATATCATCCATTTTGAATTACAATATAATTTCAAAAAAAACTTTTTTTCTCTTTTTTTTCTAAAAATTAAATTTTTATTAATTTAATTTTTTATATATTTTTAAAATATTTTTTATTTAATTATTTACTTTTTTTGATAACTGTTTTAAATTTTCTTTTTGAGATTATTTTTTAATACTAGTTTTGGTGTTGAACATTGGGAATTGCCCTAGATGGTTGGTTATTAATTATAATAAATAAAAAAGATATTGTTTGGACTGAAAGTAGGAATGATAGATTCCCAAATACCTATATTGGGTTTAAACTTCACTATATTTCTTGATTAAGGTTACATTATTTAAAATGGTTTTTTTCAATTAAAAAAAATAAAAAAAATAAAAAAAAATAAAAAATAAAAAAAAATAAAAAATTTTAATAAAAACTTTTTTCAAAAATTAAAAAAAATTTTATATTTATTTGAATATAAAAAGGGTCTTAATAAAATATAAAACCATGGTAGAATATTTATTATTACAGTGTTACAGTTGTTCAATGTATCAAGTTCATCAACTAAATAAAAAAAAAGCATTCAATTGTAAAATATGCAACGAAAAACAATCATATCAAAAAATATATGGTCAAAGCTATCAAGCAAAAGATTTAACTCAATTAGTTAAAAAATATAATATGGAAAAACATAATAAACCCAAACCTATATCAATTCAAGATGATCATGACAATAATAATAATAATAATAATAATAATAATAATAATAATAATAATAATAATAATAATAATAATAATAATAATAATAATTCACAATCACTCAAACAAAATACTAAACCAAGAACAAACTGGAATGACTTTATAGATAACAGTAATGATGAAGATGAAAATAATGATGAAGATGATTTTTATGGTACAAAATCAAATGATAGCTCTGATGATAGTAAATATGTTTTACTTTCAAATGATAAAAATATAGTCATTAATGGTAAAAAAAGAAAATATACAAAGAGTAATAATAATCAAAACGATAATGAAAATCTTACAAATAACAATAATAACGATGATAACAATAAGGAATATGAACCAAATAAAAAAATTAAAGAATCAAATTTTAAAAATAATCCATACCAAAAAAAACCAAATCCATATGTAAATATGCAAAAACAACAACAACAACAACACCAACAACAACAATTCCCTACAACCAAAACATCTGAATCAATATCCCCTATGGTCAAACCATCTGCATCTCTAAACTTTAAACACCAACCAAAACCTTTGGCCCCACCAATTACTGTTAATAAAACACCCTTTAGCTCCATCAAACCCTCACCTCAAATAAACAATAGTACTATTAATAGCAATAGCAATAGCAATAGCAATAGTAATAGCAATAGCAATAGCAATAGTAATAGTAATAGTAATAGTAATAGTAATAGTAATAGTAATAGTATTAGTAATAATAATAGTAATAATAATAATAACAACATTAATAATAATAATAAAAAAAACAACTATTCTTTTAGTATATATAATAACGATGATGAAGAAGATGAAGATTCAGATGAAGTAGACGACTTTTATGGTCTTAAAACAACAAAATCTAAAATAAACGATGATAATATAGTTTTAACATCAGATAGATATAGTGTATATCAAAATGATGAAGATTAAAAAAAAACTTTATTTCTATTAAATTATTATTTTTTATTTTCAAGGTAACCTTTAAAAACTTATATGTTAAGTTTCTATTGTGAAATCAAAATCATCAACAAACTATACAGACTACAGCATTAGCATTACAAAATAAGGTACAGATTTACTAATACTGCCAAAGATTAAGATAAATTGTAAAAGTGGGGTTCATATAAATCAAATAAATATATCAAATAATCAAAATAATCAAAATAATCAAAATATAAAACTATATATAAAATTAAATATAAAAGGAATAAAATGGTTGTGTCTAAATCGAATAAAAAAAAAATTCAAATATATTGTAATCATAAAATTTTTAAAACGTTATCAAAAAAAATATATACACCACTAAATCAAAAAAAAAAAAAATTTTAATTTTTTTTTCAAAATTTTTTTTTTAAAAATCACCATTTTATAATTCACTTTTTTTTTTTTCTAAACAAATTGTCTAGTTGTATCGGACCTCGATACAACTAGACAACTAGACAATAAGAAATTGTTGAAACAAATAAATTTTTGCTAGCAATAAAAAGTATGTATTTAATAATAATATAATAATTTTTTTAAATATAGATAATCAATAATATTAATAATCTATTAATATATTTTTTAAAATTTAGAATGGAACAAACATAAAAGTTGTAAAAAGAAAAGCTGCAAACAAAAAAGTTGAAAAAAGAAAAGCTGCAAACAAAAAGTTCTAGAAAAGTTCGATTAAGCAATGCCAGAAGGAACTCCAGAGTCGAGAAATGGAAAGAGTATATCAACAAAAGTGTAAATGCACAATGAAAGTGGAGGTTTCTAGAGAGCGCTGATATTCAGCACCACATAGCTATTTTGGTGGATTCATGTTACCTTTTGCATTTTATTCCTTGTTTAATATTTATTTTAAATCTTATATTATGTTACATTTTTATATGTAACATGTTAATTAATTAACTATTAAATAAAATAATCTGTAGCGATTAACATTTTTTGCACACAATCTATTAAATCAGTTTATTTTTAATTTTTTTTCAATTTTTTTATAAAATTTTAATTTTTTTAAAGTTTATTTTTTTACCACATTACCCATATAATTAGATAATCTTAAAGTCTTTTTTATTATTTTTATATGACCACGTTTTCATTTTTTGGTATATCAAAAAAAAAAAAGAACCTTCAAATCAAGTATAAAAGGTAATTTATTTTTTTTATTAGTTATCGATAATGTATAAAGATATTTTTATTATTACAAAAATATAGTTATTAATAAAGTTATATAAATAATATTTGTTTTAAAATTATAAAAAAATAAATAAAAAAAATGAAAATAATAACTTTAATATTTATTATTTTAAGTTTAGCTAAATCACAAATTATTAATGGACCATCATTAGAATTTGGAGTAGTTGACTCCACAACAATTATACCAAATTTAAATTTATCAAATTTAACATCCTCAAAGAACTTTAAATCATACAGTAGATATGATTGGAGCTTTATTCGTTTAAGCATCAGATCAAACGATTCCCAATTTTTAGGGTATGCCGATATTCATCCAAGAGTGTAAGTAAACTCAATTATTTCCCAAAAACAAATAACAAAAAAAAAAAATTTAAAAAAAGATATTAAAATATTATTGTAAAACTAGTGATGAGTTTACAACATTTAGAGTACCAAATACACAAAATTTAATATTTAATTCGCTAAGTAAAAACTCAAGTAGTTCTTCAGACAATACAATTATTACAGGTGGTCAAAATGGAGTTAACCAATGGCCAGGATGGCAAATATGGGCAGAAATATTAGCACCCAAAACAATTACAACTTTTACAACAAAGATTGTGGACTCTCCATGTATAGTAAATGGGACAAGATTAAATATTACAAGTTGTGCAACTTTAGCAAATGGTACCGAACCTACAACTTTTAAAGAAACTGTTACAACTAATAGTACTGAAACCGTATTAATTACATTGCCACCAAAGAATATTATTGATGTTAACAGTCGAACTTTTGTAAACTTCTTTGCTATTGTTATTCAACTAGACAAAGGTAATATTATTGATGCTATTTGGGACGGTGATAGACTACCCCAAGTATGTAAATCATGTGATTCTTGTATCGATAATCAGTGTGGGTCCAAATATGATGATATGCAATGCGACGTTGGTAATGGTTGTCAGTTAAAAATAATGGTTGCTTGGGCTGGTCAAGATAAAAACAATCAACCTTGTCAATCAATAAACAAAATTCCCTCAAACTTTCAAAAATATAGCGCAACATCAATAAAAAATATTGGTACTGGTTTATTATCAGATTTGTATGTATTTCAATTTAAATATTTAATATTTTCTTTTATTTAATATACTAATGTACCCTATATACATATAGCTTTTATAGGATTAACGACAATAATAATAATCCAAATACAGCATAAAAAATAAAAAACACACAAAAGAAAATTCATAAAAATAATAAAAGTTTATCACTTTTATAATAATATTATTAAAAAAAAAAAAAGAATAATAATTATAATATATAACTAAAATTCTTTTATTTACATTTTTTTTTTTTTGCTTTTTATTTATTTATTTCCTTATTTATTTATTTCCTTATTTATTTCTTTATTTGAATCTTCCTTACCCAACCTATTCTTTTTTTAATTACATTTCGATAAGCAACCATCTAAACTAAATAGATCACAGGTTAAACTATTTCCAGAGTAATCTTGACATGATTTTTCAATTTGATAACATTTTGATTTACAAGAGGCACAATAAACACACCCAATGAATAAAAGAATTAAATATATATTTATTAAAATATTATTATTCATTTTCTAATTTATATATATGTTTAAAAACAAAAATTATTTTTTTATTTGTACTTTTTTTTTATTAATATTATTATTATTATTTTTGTATTATTATTATAATTTATATTTATTTTAAAAATATATTAATAAAAAAAATAAAAAAAAAAAGAAAAGAAAAAATAGAATTTTAAAAAAATAAAAATTATAAAAAAAATAAAAAAAGTGGTAGTTAATAATAAAAAAAATAAAAATTAAATTATATAAATATATTATAAATAATAAAATTAAAATTATTTGTAGTTAAAGATTAAATATTTTGAAATACATAATTTAACAATAGAAAGTTTTTTTTTTTTAAAGTTTAATCTCTTAAAGAATGTATACATTATTAAACAAATATTAATTTAACCCCAATATACAAATTTACAAAAAACATATACCACACACAAAGAACACACACAAGATATAATAGACAAGAACCCAAACAATATGAAATTTTAGATGAATTGATCCAAATTACAAAAGATTGGCTTTAAGTAAATATATTTTATAATTGAAAATTGCACAAAATTTATTTATTTTAATAACAGCTATTTAGACTATTGCTATTTATTATCGCCATTACTATTATTATTACTATTATTAAATGATTCTAACATTACATTTGCAATTGCATAATCTGTATCATGAGAAATTGCAATATGTATTTTATCGATACCTAAATTTTTAAAATATGATTTGGTTGGTTCTAATAGGTGTACATATGGTTTACCATTTGGTTCATTGAATATTTCTATGTTTTGAAAATTTAACTTTGAACGCTCTTGATCGCCAATAGCCTTATAAATTGATTCTTTTGCTGACCATCTACCAGCTAAATACTCCCACTTTCTACTATTATCTTCAGTGGATAATGATTGAAATGTTTGAATTTCTTTATCACTAAAAGCCCTCTTTAAAAACTTTTCACCATGTCTATATATATAAATAAAAAAAAAAAATAGTTAATATACTTTACTTTTTGTTTTTGTTTTGTTTTATTTTATTTTATTTCATACCTTTCAAATGATGATTGAAGTCTGGATATTTTGACAATATCATTTCCAATTCCAAATATTTTAGACATAATATAACAATTTTATTAATCTTGATAGTAAGGGTGTTATTGTTACTATATATATACCATGGTTCTCAATTTTAATAAAATTTTAAAAAAAAAAAAAAAAGAAAAAAATTTTAATTTTAAAAAAAAATAAAATAAAAAATTTTTTAATTTTTTTTTCATTTTTAATAAAATTAAAAACATACACCATGAATGTAAATTATAATGAAACTTCATTCAGTAAGCTGACCAAATATACAATAGTTTATAAAAGATATATGATCATAAATAAAAAATTTTAATAATTGATGTAAACTAACACACTTTAAATTTTTTTTTATATTCATCAGATGATGAGGACGATACGAGTTTACTCGTTATAGTTTTAGATTGTAATATATATTCATGGGGTAATAGAATTAAATCATTACAAAATTCAATGCTAAATAATAATATGGATATTGATAATGGGGATAGGAGTTTCAATACAGGTACATCATCACCTCCATTAATAAACACATCAAAAAATAATTATATAGGGTTTTCAAAATTTTTAGAGCATGTTATGGTATTCATTAATGCATATTTAATGCTAAATCAAGAGAATCAAATCGCTTTAATTTCATCTAAAATTGGACAATCTTCTTTTATATTCCCTGAAACTGTCGAGCAATTAGAGCAAGAGGAAACCCAAACCGAAAACAATATTCAAAATATAACTTTACAAAGCCAAATTTTAAAACGATTACAAAAAATCAATATAGAGGTTAACAATGATCAACAAGATATTATAAATTCAAGTTTTTCTGCTGCTTTATCAATGGCACTTTGTTGTAATTATCATTATTATTAACTATTTATTATTTTGAATATACTAATACACTTTTATCACCTATAGATATTAATAGAATAAGAAAAGAATCACCAAATTTAAAACCTAGAATTTTAGTATTCAATATTTCACCGGATGTCTCTTCTCAATATATTTCTGTAATGAATTGTATTTTTTCAGCACAAAAACAATCAATACCGGTAGATTCATGTATATTATCTCAAACTGACTCAACATTTTTACAACAAGCCTCACATTTAACAAATGGAATTTATTTAAAGCCCCATAAGCAAGAACTATTATCACAATACTTATTGGTAACTATTATCATCTATCTATTAATAATTATTCATTTTTAAATATATTAATATTAATTCTATTTTTTGTAGACAACATTTTTATTAGATACTCAATCAAGAAAATCATTGGCATATCCAAATTTAAAATCAGTAGATTATAGAGCATCTTGTTTTTGCCATAAAAAAATTGTAGATATAGGTTTTGTTTGTTCAGTTTGTCTTTCTATATTTTGTAATCATTTTTCATCTTGCTCAACATGTGGAACCAAATTCTCTTTAAAAATAGATATAAAAAAAACTTTAGCAAATACAAATGCAAATACCACCAATGGTAGTATTCCAACAACTACCAGTACTACGACCTCCACAACGATTTCAAAATAGATTTTAAAATAAAGTTATTGTAATAAATAATTTTTTTTTTCTAAAAATCTAATTTTTTTTTTATTTATTTAATTTTTTTTTTTTTATACAAATCCTTAATTATTTTAATTTTTTTAAACCATGACCATTAAAATTAACAATAAACTAATAAAAAGTAAAACCATGTGATCCAAACCATTCTTTTTTTCAGTTTTATTTTTATTTTTATTTATTCCTTTTGTTTAAATTTATTTTTATTATTATAATTATTTTTGCTGTGTATTTTTTTTTATTTTTTTTTTTTTATTTTA
>NW_003519340.1:117263-191413 GCF_000190715.1 Dictyostelium purpureum
ACTATGGATGGTGGCTTTTGATATTGCTCTATTTATATCCCAATTTCTTTATCTTTTAAATATCATTACATAAGAATGAACAATAAACACTCTTTTTCCAAAATAATCATATAGCTTGTGTGCCAAATATTTATCAAATCCTTTTAAATCCGAATAATTAAAAACTTGACCCATAATAATTTTGCGTAATGAAACCAATATTTTTGTGAAATCCTTCAATATATTTTTCTATTTCTTTTAATAGTATACCCTTTAAATCTTTATTACATATGAAATCTTGTTCATCGCTTGGAAATTGATCTCTGGTTAAATTTTTTTTATTTAAGTGAAAGTACTTGGTTGATGTAGAGTAATCCAATTTTAAATTTGTTCTCTTTACGTCACAAATGGTATAACTTTTAAATGAACCACAATCCAGTTGATTTTGATAATTATAATTTTCATCGATCTTGAAAACATTTTTTTCCATTAATTTAAACTTGAATACCATTTCAATTTTTATACCGCTTGTGACCTCTTCAATAAAATGTTTGAAATTACCATAACAAATATGAATCGGTACTATATTATTTATACTATCAATCTTGATTTTATTATTTAATACTGTAATGTCTCCATCCCCATTTCTATGAACCATTTTAGTTAAACCGCCAGTAAAAACTTCACATCCAATAGGGAAAACAATAATACCAAATGTCGGATCTTCATTTTTATATTCCCAATCAACTGCATAACTACCACCTTCTTTTAAAATAATGATATGTGATGACTCTATATTACAATGTTGGAGATGAGAATCCATAAAATTTTCGAAACAGAGAACTGATACTTTACTATTTTCAATAACCCAAACATTTTTTGACTCTTCCCTGGCAATGGAAATTAGCTCTTTGATATTAGGTATAAAAATTGTTCCATACTCCACTCCTTCTATTGCTATCACAGAAACATCTTCTTTTCCAACATGCATTTCTTCATATTTAATGGAGTTATTAAAAAGACAGTATATCAATGGAGAAAAAACATTATATTCTTTGGCAACATATAGATACCCTGTTTTCTTATCGAAATTAAATAACATTTTACAAAGATCGTTTAGTTTTAAAAAATTATGTGCATAATCCAGGTTTAAAAACAACGAAAATTCTTTTGGATTTAAAGACGTTAATAACAAATTCCAATTTCTTGAAACCAGCCTTGCAATACAATAAAAAAAATATTGTTGATTTTTGGGAATATAATATTTGAAAACATGTCTAATAATCGTTTCAATAATATATTTATTTTCTGAAAAATGATTTATATTATTATTTTTATTAATATTACTATTATTGACATCATAATTATTATTATTATTATTATTATTATTATTATTATTATTGTTATTATTATTATTATTATTAACAACTATACTATTATTACTAATATTACTATTATTGTCGCCACTATTAAAGTTTAGATCTGATATATTTTTTTCCATTTAAAAAAAAAATCACTATCTTTAGTAAATAAAACTAAAAATGTTGATAATTGAAATTTTTTTTTTTTTTTTTTTTTTAAAAAAATATTTTATTTTTTTTTAAAAAAAATAAAAAAAATATAAGTTCAAAAAAAAAAAATTTTCAATTATCCTAAAATTTTTTTTTAAAAGTTCTTTTTATTTAATTTATGAAAACTTGTTATTATTTAATTTTATATTGAAAATAATTTTTTTCTTCAATTAAAAAAAAAAAAAATAAAAAAAATAAAAAAAAAAGATATAAATAGAAAAAAATTAAAAAAAATAATTTATATATGAAGTAAAAAACTATTATCAAATATTTGGACTAATGATTTATAATTTTAAATTTAATATTGTTCAGGGGGGAATAAAAAATTTATAATCCAATTTAAACAAAAAAAATTAAAAAATTATTTTTGTTTGTTTAACACACAAGTTCAAATTTTCAAGTTTTACATAAAAGAGACACCCACACCCACCAAACTAAATTAATCTTAGATTTTCACAAATAAATGAAATGAATATAAAATTATACAAATAAATTGCTTAATTATGAAAAAAAAAAATTATAATTTTTAATAATATTAATAATAAAAATAAAAATAAAAATAATAATAATAATAAAAAAAAAAATTAAAAAAAATAATTATGAAAACTTGTTTAAACAAGATGATTTATATTTTAAAAAATGTTATATGTTAATTTGTTTTATTAAACTACAAATTTAAAGTTTTTATTAAAAAAGGTTTATATATATGAAAAAATTTAAGTTTTTCGGAATTTTAAATTTTTTTCTTTTTTTTTATAAATAAATAGATAGATTTTTTGATAATATATAATATATATAATATATATAACTTATATAGATTATTTTGACTAAAATTACTGATTTTTGATTCTTTTTACAACGCATAGATTATTACTATTAATATATATATTTTTTTTTTACATTATCGAACATTTAGTTTCTTTGGGCGAGGCACCTTTTTTCTTTTTTAAAGTTTTAATCTTATTAAAATTATTTATACTGCTGGTTCTTTGTACATTCTCTTTGCTGTAACTATTTGATATATTCTCTTTAGATTGGTTATTTCCACTAGAGCTAAGATTAGATGAACTAACACTACTGGATATACTACTTAAGCTGCTGCTGCTGGCAATAGAAGTGGTACTGTTACTGCTACTAATTAAAGATAAGTTGGATTTCTTTTCTTTTTTACTAGATGGTTTTTCAGTTTGTTTAATGAACAATTGTTTTACCAATTGGTCGAAAGCACTTTGAATATTCATATCAATCCTTGCTGAGGTTTCCATGAATTCACCAGATCCCCATCTCTTTATTAAAGCCTCGACTTCTTCTGGGAAAACAGCACGGTTCTCTTCTAAATCACATTTATTACCCAAGACGACGATTGGAATTTGTGAAACTGATTTCTCTTTAACTTGACAAATATAATTTTTAATATTTTCTAATTCTATAAAACTAACTCTTGATGTAATTGAATAAACCAATACAAAAGCCTGTGCATTTCTAATATATAAATCTCTCATTGCAAGGAATCTTTCTGTACCAGATGTATCCATAATTTCTAATACACAGTTTTCACCTTTATTAGTTTCGATAACTTTTCTATATAAATCCTCAATTGTTGGGTCATACTATATAATTTTTAAAAAAGAAATAAAAAAATATTAATATAAAATATTTAATTATTATTTATAACAATATTTTTAAATTATATGGTATTTTTTTTTATGACAAAATATCTTTTTTTTTTTAAAAAAAAAAAAATTTTATATGGCACGGTCCATCATAAAAATTTTGCTGAAATCTTTTTGAATTTTATAGCCATAAAATTATATTTATTTATTTTTCTTTATACATACACTTTCTATAAAATCACCATTAACAAATCTAACAGTTAATGAAGTTTTACCGGTACCACTTGCACCCAATGTTACAATTTTAAAAGTTTGCATTTTTTATTTATTTATATATGATTATTTTTAGTTTTGTTTTAAATTACAATTTTATTTTTATATTTTTTATAAATACAACTAAGTTTTATTAATGTTACTATTTTATTAATGTTACAAATATATAAATTATCTTTATAATTCTTTTTTTTTTTTAATTAAATTAATTTTGAAAAAAAAAAAAAATTTGGTTGTTGTGCTGATAATTTTTTTTTTTTGAAAATAAAGAAAAATATTTGAACAAGGTTAACAATGGTTTGGAGCGATAAAAAAAAAAAAAAATTTAAAAAAGAAAACTATTATTATAATTGATTTAATAAAAAAAAATTACAAATTTAATAATAAAAATATTTTGGAAAAAAAAAATATTATTTCGAGAGATTATGATTATGATTGCGAAAATATCTAGGTTGAAAAAGCAATATAAAAATATATTTTTTTTTTTTTATTATAAAATTAACAGCAAATGATATTATTGCTTAAAAATCAATATGTATAATAAAGACGAAAAGTTTGTTTGGTATGTGATGTGTGGTGTTTTTAAAAAAAATAAAAGGTTTAATATTAAAAAAAATTATTTATAGTGTGTGAAAATAATTTAAAAAAAAAAAATTTAATAATAAAAAAAATAAAAAATAAAAAAATAATAATTTTCTATGATTTAATCAATGGGTTTCTATTTTAGAACAAATCATATGAATATTATGTTTGTGTTTTTTATGAAATCAAATTACCCATACCCCCCCCCAGTATCAAAAAAAAAAAATTTTATGCGAACAATTTTTTTTTTTTTTTTTTTAAAAAAGGGATAACGATAATTTTTAATTTTTGGGGGTTTTTCTCGACACTAACAGCCAATTGGGATTTAGGGTTTTATTTTTTTGTGCCCATCCCAAACTTGAGGGTCTTCAAGGAAAAAAAAAAATTTAAAAAAAAAAAAAAAAAAACATCATTTTTAAAAAAAATGATGAAATATTTTTTTTTTATTTTTTTTTTTTATTTGAATTATTTCAGACGATAAATTTTAATCTCCTTTGTTTCCTATTGGCAGGTTCTTATAAATCTCTTTTTTTTTTTAAAAAAAAAATAAATAAAAATCTTTTTCTCATTCACCATTTGTTGATTGTTTGTGGTATTGTCTAAACTGGCTGTAATGCACAAAGATCATTCACTTTAATTTTTTATTATTAAGAGTGTATACCGTTATTTTTATGTGTGGAACATTGAATATTGGGTCTATATTCATATGTGAATTTTATTATTATTTTTTTGTATAAATCTCACAGATATATGATTTGACCCATTTCGTTTTTATTGAACCAATTAAATATTAGAAATAAAATAAAATAATAATAATTCAGATTAAAAAAAAAAAAACGTTTATTATAACTTTGGATTTACGAAAAATCGTTATGTTTTTTTCCTCTTTTATCTATATTTTCCTGGTAAAAAAATTTGGTTAGTAATTGTTTTTTTGAAAAATAATGATAATAATAAAAAAATAAATAAAAAAATAAATAAAAATAAAAATTATCTTTTTTTTTTTCAAATGATTTAAAAAGACCAAAACTATGTAATGAAAATTCGTTTTTAAAAATACTATGAATTTTCTCTTTTTTAAATTATTTTGATTACGAACACTCGGTCGAAAATTTTCAGAAAAAAATAAAAAATTAAAAATAGTTACAAAATTTTCGAGCAAAACTATCAAAAAAAAAATCATTTTTGCATATTGTTACGTATGATATTTGTGATTGAGCGTGGTGAAATTTTTTGTGTATTTTAAAAAAACGAATAAACAATAAAAAAAAAAGAAAAAATGATTGGTCGAGTTGATATGGGGAGAAAAGTGAAGTGTGGATAGTGTCATAATAAAAATGACGACATTATTTTTTTTTTAAATTAATTAATTAATTAATTAATTAAAAGAGAAAAGAATATAGATTCGATTCTATATTTGGTGTATGTATAGGTTTTTTTTTTTTTGCACCATATTTTTTATACCGCAGTAATTGTTTTTTTTTTTGATACTGTTCTTTTTTTAAAAGACAAACGAAAAAACAAAATAATTATGTACCAAACCTATATATGGAACAATACAACACTAATTAATTAAAAATCTCTTCAGAGAATGAAATAAAAACAAAACTAAATACTATTGGCAAAATAATAATAAAAAAAAAAGAAAAAGAAAAATAAATTGAAATTTTTATGCAATACATTATTTCCTGGTGATAATTATGGCGAGGTAAATGTTGTGATGCAAATAAAAAAATAAAAAAACATAAAAAAATAAAAAAAATAAAAAAAAATAAAAAAATACAAAACAAATAATACAAAATAAATAATAAAAAATCAATAAAATAATCTTATTACTTACTTTTGAATCTTCTTGATATTCTTGTGAATCAATTGCCATGATATCAGGAGGTACATCTTGAATTTGAACTGATGGGGCCCATTGTAAAACTCTTAAATTTTCTAAAATTTTAATTTTCAAATTGTCTAAATAGCTTTTTGTATTTGCATTTTCAAATTTATAGGGAATGTGTGAGTAGTCGGGTATTAGTTGAAAATCGGGACTATAGAATTGAATATAATCATTATATGGCAATTCATTGTTAACTTCAGTATCAACACAAACTGATGTTTCATAGGTCCAACAACGTGCTACATTTCTAACAGTATATCCACCTCCACCCAAAACCATAGTTGGTACATTAAAACTCTTTACAAACCTAACACATTCTGCATGTCCATTGATTGTTAGGTTAAAACATCCTAATCTATCAAATCTAAGTGAATCTGCACCACATTGTAAAACTATAGCTGATGGTCTATAATAATCCATTACACCCTAAAATTATAAAATATTAGCAAGGTTAAAATTATATGAATTTAAATTATTGATATTAATTTTAATTATATTTATATTTACCTGTATTACTGGTTTAAAAATTGAAAGATAGCTCCTATCATCGATACCATCGTGTAATGGCACATTCACAGAATATTGTTTACCAGCATGCATTCCAATTTCGTCTATATCACCTGTACCTGGGAAAAAGTCGCCACCAAACTTATGAAAACTTACTGTCATTACTCTATCGGTTAAATAGAATGCTTCTTGAACACCATCTCCATGATGAACATCGATATCTATATACAAAACTCTTGGATGAAACTTTAATAGCTCTAAAATTCCCAAAACAATATCATTTACATAGCAAAAACCTGAGGCTTCGTCTTTTCTAGCATGATGTAATCCACCACTCCAATTGATCGCTATATCATACATTCTATGGTTTAATTTTAATGCTCCTTCGATTGAACCACCTGTATAAATTGAACAATAGTCATATAGTCCAGGAAACACTGGACAATCTTCACCTATATGAAATCTACTTAAGTCCTTCCATTCACTTAAATTATCTGGTGATACTCTATAACAAATTAATAAATAAATAGTTAGTATTAAAATGATTATCTAAATTCTTGTATATTAATAGAGTTACCTTTCTAAAAAATCGACATAGTCATCTGAATGAAATCTTAAAAAATCTTCAGAGTCTGCTCTTCTTGCTTTATATAAATGCATTTTTTTGTGTAACCCATAGTTTAATACCAAGTTATTGGTTAAACATAGTCTATGTGGTTTCATCGGGTGATATGGCCCATAAAAATAATTCCCAACATCTTGATCAAAAAAATAACAAACTTTGGTTTTACTGGTATTATTTAATATTGTTTTATATTCCATGCTGTATTTTTATTGTTTTATTTTTATTGTTTTATTTTTATTTTTATTGTTTATATTTTATTGTTTATATTTTATTGTTTATATTTTATTGTTATTTTGTTATTTGTTTTATTTATCTATTGTTGTAGTTTTTAAATAGCATCTATGAGTTGTTTTATTTGGAGTTTAAAAAGTGATTAAAAATTATAAAATTATTTTTAAGCAATAGTTATTTAAAAATATAATTTTAAAAGATATTAAAATTTTTAAAAAAAAAAAAAAAAAAAAAAAAAAAAAAAAAAAAAAATTTAAATAATTTAAAAAATTATTTTAAAATTTTTTTTAATTTTTTTATTTGATTAGTGCATATATAATTTAATTGAAGGAACATTTTTTTACTTTTTACATATTACAATTATTATAATATTATTTTTTAAAGTTATACTTTTTTTTATATAATAGTATTATCTAAAATTTTGTATATTTAAAAAAAAATATTCATACCCCAAACACATTCACACATACTTTAATATTATTGCTTAAAAAATGAACACACATAAAAATTCAAAACCCACACTACACACACTCTCACACGTACTAACACTAACACACACATACAAATGAATATTTATACAGATTTCGCTTTAAAAAAAATAATAGTAATAATTTTATAATTATTTTTATTTTTTTTTTTTAATTCATTAATTTTAATTTTTTTATTTAATTAATAAATTATATAAATATTTATAAATTATAAATAATAAATATCTATAGTTATAGAAATATTTTTAAATATAAATATAAAAAAAATAAATATAAAAAACAGTAATCGCCATTACTAAATTAAAGATTGTATACATTATAGTGGTAATAATGATATAAAGGAAAGAAAATAATAGAAATAAAAATTAAATAAAAAAAAACAGAAAAGTAATAATCATTTAAAATTGCAAAATAATGAAACTCTATAAAAATAATAAATTAATGGCAAATCGAATAACATATTTTTACAAGTCGACTTTGGATTCAATCAGGGGTGCATTTGCTTCACTGTTTGCATTTTATTTCCTAGTCATTGACGAGCTTTATCAATGTGTGTCCCAGTATTCATCATTAACTATAACCATCTCATTTTTACCAGACATAGACACCAATAGAAATGATGAAGAGTTAAATTTTTCAAACGATACTAGTCGAAGCACTATTTTAAATGTTAATACAAATTGCTATCAAGAGTCAAACGAAAAAGTATCCCCAACAACACCCAATACAAATATAGCACCGATGCCAAACAATAGTCCTCAGCATTTAGAGATAAATGTCGAAGAAATATAACATAAAATAAACATAACATAAAATAAATAAAATAAATAAAGTTTACTATTTTTATAAAAACATGCATATTTTTATTTAGGTTTTTTTAAAAAAAATGGTATTGTTTTTATTTTGGATGATTTTGATTCGTATTCTATTAAATATTGCCTCAGATTTCTTATATTTATTTCTATCTATATAGTGAGGATATTTTATGGACCTACTAAACAAAAGTACTTAAAACGATGAAATAAAACCTGGTTTGAATGGTTGATCAAAGAAACATTTGGTAGTTATGGCATTCTTTGGGTATTTAGCCAATATATTATTAATAGTTTAATGATTTTGTTTTAATAACTGAAAAAAAGCAATTTATGCTTCATTTTCTTTTTTTTTTTTCTTATTAATTTTGTTTTTATTTTTATATTTAATTTTTTTATTTTTTATTTTTATTTTTTGTTTTAAGCGAAATACACATTATTTTTTTTTTTTAAAAAGGAATTTTTTATTGTGTATCTTATTTTTATATACTTTTTATATAAAAAAAAAAAACAGGATCGGTACGTATCGATTGATTTTAATAGATTGGATGATAAAAATTTAAATTTAAAAAAAAAAAAAAAAATTTTTTTTTTAGATATTTTTATTTTTTATTTATTTTTTTTTTATTTTTTTTTTTAGTTTTGGGTTTATTTTATTATAAAGAAATAGAAAAAAGGTTTAATATAAAAGTGTTTTTTTTTTATAGCAATTTTAATATAATAGGTTTAATAATCTTTTTTTTTATTTTTTTTTTATATTTCAATATTTACATATATTATTATGTATATATAAAAAAAGTAATATTTTTATTTTTGGAAAAACAGTAGCCAGTTCTATATTTATTTACACAACATAATTATTTCCCCCACTTTAAAAAAAAATAAAATAAAAAAATATTATAAAAATTTTTTTTTTTTTTTTTTTTCAAATTTATTAATAATATCACACACATATCGCATTTATATATACAAAAAAAAAAAAGAACAATTAATTTAAATAGACCTTTACATTCATTATTTCATTAATTCAATTTTCATTTATTAATTTCAAATTAAAATAGTTAGATTTAGAATAAAAGCTTAAATAGACTTGTAAAAAAATAATAATAAATAATAAATAAATAAATAAATAAATAAATAAATAAATAAATAAATAAATAAATAAATAAATAAATAAATAAATAATAAATAATAATATAAATTATAAATAAAACCATATATGTAAATTAGTATTTATATTTTTTCAAATTTAATATTTTTGAGGAAATTTCTAAAATTGTAGTATATAAAAAATAAAATAGAAATATAGCACATAGAATTAAAAATGGTTCATTTTAAAAGAAAATCTGAACCAATTTTAAGTAATTTAACTAAAAATAATAAAAATAGTAATAGCAATAGTAATAATAATGATAATAATAATAATTTGGTAACATCAACATCAGCATCTTCATCAACATTAACAATTAACAATAATAATAATACAACAATGTCAACTAATGATATAAATAATGAAAATAATTCAATGTCTAGGAGTACAGGTATTGAAAAGCCAGCATTGCCACCACAAGAGAATAAACCAAAAAGACCATTATCATTCTCAGTATTTACATTGTCACCACCACCACCAACATCAACATCATCTTCAAATTCATTACATTCATCGACAGGAAGTGGCATCAATCGTAGTGGTAGTTGCACCCCACAAAAAAATCAATCACCATCATCCTCATCGCTATCATTATCTCCCCACCCAGTTAATGGATCACCCAAATCATTGCTTGGTTTATCAGGCTCTACAGGCTCTCCTCCACCATTATCGAAATCAACATCAACACATACATTTAAAATGCCACCAAAAACTGGTTCAATGATTTATTCTGTAGTATATGATAAGTAGGTATAGGCATAAATTATTACAGTATAGTCAATACATCCGTTTAACTTTATTAACTTCTCTTATAACTAATAATAATATTAGAACTAGTTCAAATTTAGAAGTTATTGATGAAGAGTTATATAGTAAAATATCAATTCAAAGATTGTTATTGGGCAGAAATAAATTAACAGAGATACCAGAAAGGGTTGGAGAATTAGGAAAGCTTTCAACCATAGATTTATCATATAATAGATTATCGACATTACCCGTTTCATTGTCTGGTTTGTCCGATTTATCAACATTAATTTTAACTGGTAATAAATTTATGATTCCAGCAACCAAAGAAAATTTGGAAATTCAATCAATGAAAAAGCAATTTAATCAACATCAACAGGATCTAAAACCAGAACAGGAGCAGCAGCCAGATTCACAAAACTGTAGCGGTGTTGACAATGAAGCAAATAATAATCAAGAGGTTGAAATATATAATAGTGATGGTCTTACTGAAGAAAAGGATAAATTAAATTCAATTAAAGAAGAGAATGAAATCCAGGAACCAGAACAACCAGAACAACCAGAACAATCAGAACAATCAGAACAACCAGAACAACAAGAACAACAAGAACAACAAGAGAAGCAAGAACAACAAGAGCAAATTAAAGAAAATAAGGAAATATCTAGTAGTGGTATTGAACAACCACCACCAATATCATTAAACCATGAACAATTAAATCAAGGTGGTATTCCATGGGAGCTATGTTATAATTCTAATTTAAAGAAATTAGAATTGGGCTCAAACCAATCAAATGATGATAAATGGGATGGAAGTAATATATTGCCTTCAAATTTATTTTGGTTTACACAAATTGAACAGTTATTAGTACCATTTTGTCAATTACATTCAATTTCTAGTGATATTCAGCACTTAGAATCATTGACACATTTGGATATTTCAAATAATAATCTGACAGAGCTACCAGTTGAATTGGGACAACTTTGCTATCTATCTACACTTATTGCAAATAATAATCAGATTAAAGAATTGCCACAACAATTAACATCACTTTCAGAGACATTAACTCAATTAGATGTATCAGATAATGAAATAGAAAGTATTCCAGAAGATTTTTATTATTTAATGTATTTAGAAAAATTTGATGTATCAAATAATAAAATTAAACATTTACCAGTATCTCTCTTTCAAGGTGTTAATGAAAATTTAGGTTTATTTTCATTAAAGTCATTTAAATGTCGTAACAACCAAATCAGTGAACTTCCAAGCAAATTCTTTTCAACATGTAGCCAATTAACCCATCTAGACCTGTCATTTAATCAATTGACAGAGTTGCCTAATGAAGGTTTGAATTATTTGGAAAACATCTCTACTATTTTGCTATTTAATAACAAGTTAAAATCAATACCAAAAGAGTTATTTGAAGGTTCACCAGATAGCGAGGTACATGTCTCGGGTGACCCAAATGCTATGGACGAAGGTAATATTAAAGAAAATTTAACAACTTTTAATGTATCGGGTAATCAACTTACAGAGCTCCCCGTTAATATTTGGAAATGTAAATCATTATCACAACTAAGTATTGGTTATAATAACTTTAAAGAAATTGTGTTCCCAAGTCAACTGGTATCATATTCACTGGAAGAATTTTACTTAAATGGCAATAGCTCGATTGAGTTTAAAGTTAACCAACCCAGAGTCGGAGCAAATAACAACACCGTGTATCCAGATTTTCCATCACTTAGAGAATTGGGATTAGGCTCATGCAATTTATCCGAGATACCAGAGTTTTGTAAAGATATTAAAAGTATAGAGAAGTTTGATTTATCAAACAATAGAATTAAAAGCTTACCAAATTGGATAGGTGAGTTTGAACATTTACTTGTATTATATTTATCAAGAAATCAATTATCAACATTACCATATGAAGAGTTTCAAAATTTTAAAAATATGATCATTTTAGATTTAGCAATGAACCCAAGTTTAGTACTCGATCAATCATTATATAAACAATTAAAAGACACAACTATTATAACAAGTCCATCACTTAACGAACAGCAAATAGCATCAAAGCTATTGTCAACAACCACCACATCGTCTAATGAATCGGATACACCACCATCACCTATATTAAATAAACATCATATGATAATCACTAAGTCGAATAGATTCGAAATGGTTTATTCAGATATGATTGGTAGAAGACCAACTATGGAAGATTCATTTAGCATTTTTGGTAAATTTAATGACCAAGATGACTATGATTTGGTATCATTGTTTGATGGTCATGCAGGAAATAGAGCAGCAACATACAGTAGTGAATGGTTCCCAAAGATTATGAAAAAATTAATGGATATCTACCCATCGCTTCCACCCCTTCAATGGTTAAAACAAGCATACAGCGAAATATCATTACAATTCAAAATGTATATTAATAATGAAAGACCAGATCTCAAATATTGTGGTGCAACTGCAGCTTCCCTTTTAATCACTCGTGATTATTACTGTGTTAGTAATATAGGTGATACTAGAATCGTACTTTGCCAAAGTAATGGTGTTGCTAAACGTTTATCATTTGACCATAAACCATCACTACCAATGGAAACTAAAAGAATTAATAACTTGGGTGGATATGTAGTATCAAATGCTCATACATCAAGAGTCAATGGTACCCTAGCTGTCTCAAGATCAATAGGTGATATTTATATGGAGCCATTCGTTATACCCGATCCATACCTCTCTCAAACTGTTCGTGACTTTGAATTGGATCAATACCTGATTGTTGCATGTGACGGTATTTGGGATGAAATTTCTGACCAACAAGCTTGTAATATAGTTTTAAATTCTTCATCAATAGAAGAGGCTTGCAATAAACTCAAAGATTTTGCTTATTTTTCAGGTTCTGATGATAATATTTCAGTAGTTTTAATTAAATTAAAAAAATAAAACAAATAATAAAACGCTATAATTATTATTTTTAATAAAAATTATAATTATAATTATAATTATAATAAAATATATATTATACATTAATAATAATAAAGAAAATAAAATTCACTTTGGTTAACCCATTGTGTAAAAGTATTTAGTTTTTTTTTTCTTTTTCATCGGTTAAACCCCATTTTATTTTTAATTTTTTATTTTAAAATTTAAAACTTGAAATTGAAATAAACTCCAATTTAAAAAACTTAAAAATAAAATTGGGAAATAAAATAATCACAAAATAAATTCATTCATAATTTATTTTTAAACAAATATCTATTAAATTTTCGTTGAACAAAACATGGGAATAAATAATATCCTTAAATTAAAATTATATTTGGAGAGTCACACTCACCATATTTCATTATTTTAAAAATAAAAACCTTTACACCTTTACATTTTATTTTCAAAAAAAAAAATTCAAAAAAAATTTCATTTTTTTTTTTTTTATTTTTTTTAATTTTTTTTATTTTTTTTTAAAATTTTTTATAAAAACATAAAATAATTTTTTTTTTTTTATTAATTAAATTATTAAATTAAAAAAATAAATTATATATATATATTCATATTTTTTTTTATTTCTTTATTTATTTTATAAAATAAATAAAATTTTTTAAAAAAAATAAAAATGACATCAGATCAAGCAACAGTTAGAAATAGAAAAAAAGAACAATTAAAAAAAGAGAATAGAGAATTTGATTCGTCAAAAGATGAAGAAACAAGTTCATCCGAAGATGAAAAAAATGAAAAATCAGTATCAACAACCAACAATGCAGATAATTTAAAAGCTACAGATCCACCATCAGCCAAATATAAAAAGTTATTAATTCGTTCAATTATGGGTGCATGTATGATAAGCTTTTTCATTGGTGTCCTTAGTACAGATCATTTTATCGTATCATTATTCGTTATCGCCTTACAATTATTAGTATTCAAAGAGATGATTGCATTAAGATATATTGAAGCAAAAGAAAAGAAAATTCCACACTTTAGAACTCTCAATTGGTTCTTTTTATTCACTTCCTTCTTCTTCTTTTATGCAAAACCAATTTTAATCACATTAGCAAATTATTACCCAGATATTTTCCAACATTTCGTTAGATACCATTTATGGCACTCCTTTTCATTATATTGTATTGGTAAGTAACCCATTATTTATTTATCGAAATGTAATTTTTAATATTAATATTTTATTTCCAATACATTTTAGGCTTTGTTTCATTTATTTTTACTTTAAGAAAAGGTTGTTATAGATATCAATTTTCACAATTAACTTGGACTTTAATGATCTTAATGATGGTCGTAGTTCAATCAAACTTTTTAATTTCAAATATTTATCAAGGTCTCATTTGGTTCATTTTACCAGTTTCAATTATTGTTTGTAATGATATTTTTGCTTATTTCAATGGTTTCTTCCTTGGTAAAAAGTAGATATAATTTATTTAAAACAGGTTTCATTTATGATTTAAAACAATACTAACATATATACCATTTTTTTATTATAGATTCATTAACAGACCATTAATGAAAATCTCACCAAATAAAACTTGGGAAGGTTTCATTGGTGCTACTTTCTGGACTTTATTATTTGCTTATTATTTCTGTGGCTTCTTACTTCAATTTGATTGGGTTGTTTGTCCAAAAGGTGTAAGTATTTTTTAATATTAAAAATATATTGGTTCAATTTAAATGGATTCATTTATTAACTATTAACTTCAATTTAATTATAGAATACAGGTTTTATGGAAACCCTTCATTGTCAAAGAGATCCAGTTTTCATTGAAAAAGATTTCATTTTCCCACATGAAGTTTCAACCATTGCTTCAAAATATGTAAATATTAATATAATTATAGGACCAGGTGAAATTAAAAATAATGTTTTCAAATATTAATTCAAATTTTTTATATTTTAATAATAACAATTAGTTTGGTATCACATTACATTCATTTAAATATATTCCAATTCAATACCATGCTTTAGTTTTAGCATTGTTTGGATCATTAATTGCCCCATTTGGTGGATTCTTTGCCTCTGGTATCAAGAGAGCATACAAAGTTAAAGATTTTGATACTATCTTCCCAGGTCACGGTGGTGTTACTGATAGAACCGACTGTCAATTTATTATGGGTCTCTTTATTCATGTTTACTATTTAACTTTCATCAAAACCCTCGAATTTGACCCAACCGTTATTTGGCAAGGTATTACAATGTTACCATTAGAAGAAAAAATGGTTATTTACGAAAAATTAAAACAATCAATAGAGTTTACAACTGGTACATTAACCAATTAAAATAATATAATAATATTAGTATTTTTAGTCTCCATTCTTTGTTTTTTTAACCACTTTTTTTTATATTATTAATATATAATAGTATAACCCATTTTTTTTTTTTTTATATTTAAAAATACTCGACACTAGGAATAAAAATAAATAAAAATAAAAAATTACAAAATATAATTAAAGAATTATTTCTTTTTACTTTTATTTGTTTTAATGATACTATTTATAAAATGATCACTACGATTTATATACATGATAGTTTTAAAGGGGAATGGTTTAGTTTTATAATATAATATATATTTTAAGCTCTGTTTGGATTGTTGTTGTTTTCATTGATTTTGTAAAAGCTAAATTATGATCAAAAAAAAAGAAATTAATTATTACTGCGATAAAAATAGAATAATATATATTTAAAACTTACAAGTCAGATAGCAAACCTGTACCAATTTTTTTAATAGATGTTGCAGAGTATTTTTGGAAATTAGAAGGTAACTTGTTTACAGATTGACATGGTCTATTATTTAAATCCCTACCAGCAAATGCAACCATTAGTTTGACTTGGCAACCATTATTGGTTCCATTATTAGCAAATACAGCATCACATGCCATATCTCCATAATTTACTGCACATTGATTGTCGATACAAGAGTCACAGGATTTACAAATTTGAGGTAATCTATCACCGTCCCATATAGCATCAATGATATTACCCCTATCAAGCTGAATTACAATAGCGAAATAATTTACAAATGTATTTTTGTTGACATCAATGATGTTCTTTGGTGGTAATGTTAAAGGTACTGTTTCTGTTTTATTAGTTATAACAGTCTCTTTAAAAGTAACTGGAGCTGTTCCATTAACTGGGGTAGAGCATTCGGTATTGTTTAATCTTGTTCCATTAACTACACATGGAGAATCTAAAATTTCAGATACAAATGTTGTAATATTCTTTTTTACAGGTAATTCTACCCATATTTGCCATCCGGGCCAACGACTAATACCATTACCACCCCCTGTTATAATATCGCCACTTGATCCATCATTTGAAGAGTTTTTTGATTTTAGTTCTTTAAATATTAAATTTTGTGTGTTTGGTACCCTAAATGTTGTAAATTCATCGCTGTACAAAGAGAATAATGATTTGTTAAAATGAATTCTAAAGAAATTATTATTTTGAAAAATATTTATTTACTTACACTCTTGGATGAATATTAATTTCTCCTGTAAAAAGACTTTCATTTGAACGTAAATATACCTTAAGTATACTCCAATCATACCTTTGGTATACACGTATATTTTTACTTGCAATTATATTTGTTTCGTTAAATGGTCTTGTTAATCCTGTAAGTGAAACTATACCCGTTGCTAAAGAGGCACCATGAATAATTTGTGATTTAGCTATATTTATATAGCCTATTATTATTAGTAATTGTAATACAATATATATTATTTTCATTTTTTTTAATTTGAATTGTCGTTTTGTTATAGCTATATATTTAAAAAAAAAAAAAAATAATAAAAAAAATAATTTAATAAAAGAAATAAAAAAAAATAAAAAAAATTCTATTTATTTAATAAAAAAAACACAAAAACAATAATAAATTATTTTTAGAATCAATAATTATATTAATATATATAAATAAATAAATTAATATATAAATAAATAAAAAAAATAAAAAAAATAATTTTAAATTATAATTTTTTTAACCCCCACCAACACAAATCAAAAATTTAATATTTTTATTTTTTATTTTTATATTTTATATATTTTTTTTTAATTAAGCCTATAACCACTTTAGCGTTGTCTTTTAATTTTAAAAAATAAAAAAAGTTATCAAATAAATAAATCATATGAAAAAAAAAAATAGTTTTGATAAAGTTTTATTTTATTTATTTAAATTTCGGAATGGGTGTAAAATATTTTTTTCATTAATATTTTTATATGAGAAAAATTTGAGTGAGTATAAATATAAAAAAAAAAATTGATTTAGGCCATATTTGGATTGTTGTTGTTTTCATTGATTTTGTAGAAGCTATTATAAAAAAAAAAATATTAGTATTAATATTTTTATAATTAAATTAAATAAATTAATAATTTTAAATGAAATACATACAAATCTGAAACAAGACCAGTACCAACTTTTTTAATTGATGTAGAACTGTATTTTTGGAAGTTTGATGGAATTTTGTTAATTGATTGACATGGTTTATTGTTTTTATCTCTACCAGCCCAAGCAACCATAATTTTCAATTGACAACCATTGTTAAGTGGTTGATCTTCAGTTGGATCGCATTGCATATCATCATAATTTACACCACATTGACCATCGATACATGAGTCACATGATTTACAAATTTCTGGTAATCTATCACCGTCCCAGACGGCATCAATAATTCTACCTTTATCTAATTGAACAACGATAACAAAATAATTTACAAATGTACGAGAATTAATATCGATAATATTCTTTGGTGGTAATGTTAATGGGATGGTCTCGGTAGAGTTTGAAAGAACATTGGTGGTATAACTAACTGGTGGTTCTTCGCTTCCTTCTGCTTGGCACTCTTTAGCATCTGATCTTACACCATCAACTTCACATGGTACTGTAACTGGTTGGGTTGTGTAGGTTACAATTGTTTTTCTTGCAACAAGTTCAGCCCAAATTTGCCAACCTGGGAAATAAATATCACGATCTTTGCTACCTGTAATGATATCATCGCTACTTTCGCTATAATCTTTATTTGGGTCTCTGAGATCTTTAAATATTAAACTTTGTGTATTTGGTACTCTAAATGTTGTAAATTCATCACTAAATAAAAATAAATAAAAAAAAAAGTTAATATATAATTTTATACAATTTGTGTGTTTGTTTTTATACCTACACTCTTGGGTGAATATCAACCTGGCCTAAGAATTTAGTTAAATTTGATCTAATATTGATACGCATATAACTCCAATCATATCTTGAGTAACTTCTTATATTGGAATCTAATGTTAAATTTTCGGGTTTGAATGGGTTACTAATACTACTTACAACACCAAATTGAGTATTTTCACCATTAAAAATTTGTGAATTGGTAAATGCTATATATGAAAAAATTGATAATAATACAATTATAAATTTCATTTTTCTTTTTTTATTATTTTATTGTGGTTGTATATGTGGGGTGATTGAGATACGGTATAAAATAAATAAATAAATAAAAAAACAAAAAATAAAAAGTTTAACTACTATAAATAAGAAATTATTTATTTAAATAAATTATTTTACAATATTATATATTATTATTGTTTTATTTATTTGTAAAATTTTAGAAAAAAAAAAAAAAAAATAAAAATTACACAAACAAAAAGAAAATAATGATATGTTAAATATAAGTGTGTTTTTTGTTTGGATGTAATTATAATAGTTGATAATACAATAAATTAGAAAAAAGAAAAAAGAATTTTTTTTTTTTATATGGAGGCACAAATCGTTGAAAAAAAAAAAAAAAAATTAAAATATTTTAAAAAAAAAAATAAAATTAAAATATTTTATTTTATTTTTTTTTAATTTTTTTTTTTATGTGGTTTTGAATTAAAACAAATCAGTTTGACAACGTATATAGTGTCAAATAAAAAAATTAAAAGAAATCGATTTTGAAAAAAATTATTACTTAAGCACAAATTTTATTTTATTTTATTTTATCTTTTATTATTTATGATAAAAATATTTTTTGTGGTGTGGTGTGTGAAATCAAATTTTTTTTTATTTTTTTTTTTTTTTGTAATTATTACAATAATGATTGTTTTTATTTCTTGTTTATTTTTTAAATTAATTTTCTTAAATTATTAAAAAGTTTTGAAGTTATTTTTGTTGTAATAATATCGTTGTATGATTCAAAAATGCTTATTATTGAAAGATGATTATTTACAAAAATGATATCCTTTATAATTTCATTACATTTATCTATATAAATGTGTTCTAATGAATTTGGTAGTGGTAGTCTGTAAGTTGGTTTAGCATTTCCCCTAATTACAAGATATTTGAGTGATGGTGGTAAAATTGTGCTACTTAGTAATGGTATTGTAAAAACAGATCCATGAAATCCGAAATGTAAATCTAATAACACCAGGCTTGAGGGAAATGGTGATATATTTGATTGAGTAAAGATTTCTAAAAGTTGAAAAGTATGCTTACTATCCAATCTACATGATTTTAAATGAGTTGCTTTTTTAAGATCTAAAGTAGATTTTTCCTGTTGTTTTGGTTTTGGTTTTGGTTTCGGTAAGCTCTCTGAGCCACTGCTAGATTCATCGTCACTGCCATAGCTCTTTTGGCTTTTATTATCAATACTAGAGCTACTACTGCTTCTACTATATCTTGGACCTTTATCTTGATCGGAATTGATTTTAAAATCACCAACTTTGTATGATGGTAAATTGTATCCTATTACATAGTATTGGTGTGAAAAATAAACTTCCTGCATAATTTCAAAATTTATTAAATTATCTGATATTGGAAGAGTGATGTTCTGATTGGAGCTGTTTGAATACTTGAGTGAGGTTAAATTTGAAAATTTTTCGAATATATTTAAAGCTTTAGTATTTCCATCAGTCTCTTCTTTATAGTTCGAAATTAATAACTCCCTAATGTTCTCAGGATTTTCAAATCTATTTGAAATATGTTTGAGATCACCTTGAATATTTGTAATACTTGCAGGAAAACCTCTTTCAAAATTTTCTTTTTTTATTTGAATATCAGGAGAAAGCTTTAAGCTTATTATAGTTGGTGGCAATAAATCTATATCTAAAATTCTATCTAAAAGATAATCATGTTGTATAAAATGAAGATCTAGCTTTTTTAATGATGTTGGGAACTTAGTGCTATTTTCTGAATTGTTATTAACATTGTTTTTATTATTATTATTATTAGTGTTATTATTATTATAATTATTGGTGTTGTTATTATCATTATAAGTGTTATTTATTAAATAACAAGTATTATAAAAATAAAGTGATGTAATTAGTTTTTTGAGATTCGTAGCTGAATAATTAATTTTCTTTGGTAGTCTTTTTGTGTGATCAAAGAAAACTGATAACTTTTGAATGGTAGGTGGTAAAAATTGTAAAATTGAAGGATTATAATAATAGTACCCTTGTTTCAAACCAATTTTCAAAGATCTTAGTTTTGGTGGGAAATAAATAGTAGATTGAATATAATCTATGAAAATTGATAGTGATTCTAAACTATCTGGAAGGATTCCTTTTGTAATTTGGCCATGAATAACATTACGGATGGTAAGATGTCTAAGATTTGATGATAGGTATTTTTCTCTTAATAATGTTTCGCTATTGTATCCAATCTTTAATGAAACTAGATTTTCGAATGGATTTTTTGAACCTGATTTAAATAATTTATTGAACAATGAAGAATCTTGAACATAAATATTACCAAAATTAATTTCTTTTACTGTTTTTGGAATTTCTAAGTCTCGTATATCTATTTTTAATTCATTACTGTAATTTACACCCATATTGAACCCATTTCTAAACTCTACACTCTCAATACTGCTTGGTAATCTTTTAAACAATTGATATAACTCTTCTTTGGTTGGATCTCCAAGTAAAATAATTGACTTTAAATTTTCTTTTTCGAAAGATACATAAAAACTAACAATATTTTTAAAAAATCTTTTATTATGATAATGATCATAAACTTTATTATAGAATTTTAGATATTTTAAAATATTATTTCTGATTATTGAATTGTGCCATGTTAAATAAAAAAGCTTTTCAGTATTATTATTATTATTACTATTAATTGAACTATTATCACTGCTATTATTATTATTACAATTGTTATTATTATTATTATTATTATTATTGTTATTGTTTTTGTTTTTTTTTTTGCTTATAATTATATCTTTTTTATTTTTCATTTATAAATATTTATTTAAAAAGTTTATTTTTATAAATAAAATAAAAAAAATAAAAAAAAAAAATAATATCTTTTTTTTTTAAAACAAACACACAAAAAATTAATTTTTCTATTTTTTTTCTATTTTTTAAAATTTTAAAATAATAAATTGAAAATGATTCATTCTTGCCCTTAATTTTAATATTTTTATAGTAATTATTTTAATATAATTTTTAAAACCATTGCGCTTCGATATAAGTTTTTTGTTTTTTGTTTTTATTTTTTTTTTTTTTATTTTTTATTTTTTTAATTTTTTTAATTAAATTATTTTTTTTATTTTTTTTTCGTATTTTTGTTTTGTGTAATAATAAAAATGAATAATATAGATTTAAAAAAGATAACAGTAGACGATTTAAAAGAGTTACAAATAATTGGGAAAAAAACTTTTTATGAAACTTTTAAAGATGGAAATACAGAAGCAGATATGGTAAAATATTTACAAGAGGGTTTCGAAGATCAAAAACTAATAAAAGAAATTCAAAATGAAAATTCAGAATTTTATTTTGCAATTGACAGAGAATCTGATAATGCAGTTGTGGGTTATTTAAAATTAAATATAGGTCAAGCACAAACCGAAATTAAAGAGAACAACAGTTTTGAAATTGAACGAATATATGTAATTCAAGAGTATCACGGTAAAAAAGTGGGTCAAGTTTTATTTAACAAGGCATTAGAAATTGCAATTAATAATAATAATATAGAATATATATGGTTGGGTGTTTGGGAAGGTAATCCAAGAGCAATACAATTTTATAAAAAGAATGGATTCATAGAATTTGATAAGCATATTTTTGTGTTGGGTAATGACGAACAAATTGATATCATGATGAAATTGGTATTAAAAAGATAAGATAAAATAAAATAAAATAAAATAAAATAAGATAAAATAAAATAAAATAAAATAAAATAAAATAAAATAAAATAAAATAAAATAAAATAAAACTAATCAGATTCTTTTATTTTTCTTTTTTTTTTTTTTTATTTTTTTTTATTTTTTTTTTTGAGTAAAAATTGTTGTTATTACTATAACCGTTATTCCCAAATGCGATATTTTAAAGAAAAAAATAAAATTAAAAATTAATTTTTTGGTTAATTATTTTTTCAAAAAGCAGCAAAAGCAAACAACCCAACATTAATCGTTCTGATAAAATTTTCTAATCCAACAAAATTATTTTAAAAAAAAAGAGAAATTTTTTAAAACACCCAGATTTTAAATTAAAATAATATTTTTATGACATTTTTTCGACATTTTCACTTACGCACTTTATTATATTAACAATGTGTATTCCCTAATTTTCAGGATTGATCTTTTTTTTTTTTTTTGTTGATTTTTTACCTTTTTTTTATTTTTTTGTTTTTATTTATAAAAAAAAAAAAACAAATAATAAATAATAAATAATAATAAATAATAATTTTTAATATTAATTGTTATATTAAATAATAATTTTCTTTGGGAAATATGCCACCAAGAGGAGGTGTATATAACCCACATTCAAGTGGTGGTAGAGGTAGGCCAAGTCCATCAAGCAGACCAAGCTCAAATAGTAGACCAAGCTATTCAAGTAGTAGATCAAGCTCATCAAGTAGTAGACCAAGTACATCAAGTAGTAGACCAAGTGCATCAAGTAGTAGACCAAGTACATCAAGTAGCAGTAGCAGTAGACCAAGCTCATCATTTGGTAGTAGTAACACCTCTTCATCATTTGGAAAAACAACAAGTAGTGGTTTTAGTTCTAGTAGTGGTGGTAGCAGTGGCATTAGTAGTGGTTTTGGTTCCAGTAGTGGTATTGGTTCTAGTAGTGGTGGTAGCAGTGGCATTAGTAGTGGTGCTTCATCAAATAAAGCACAACAAATTCTCGGTATACAAGGTAATCGTGTTCATGCACACCATGATCGTTGGGACCGTATCCATGGTTTTTCTACTGGTACTTCTACTGGTACTTCCACTGGTACTTCCACTGGTACTTATAGTGGTACTTCTACTAGTATTTCTACTGGTATTTCTAATGGTACTTCTACTGGTATTTCTAGTGGTATTTCTAGTGGTACTTATAGTGGTACTTATAGAGGAGGTAGGAGAACAAATAACACTGATTACCAACCGACCTATAAAAAAGAAAAATCCTTAGTTGTTGGGTAAGTACAATTATCTTTTTATTTTTTTATTTCTAAATTTAAAAAACTAATTAACTGTTTCTATTTAATTTTAATTTAACAAAGTTACTTTTTATTAATTTTTTCTGGTATGTAATTGTTAGATGCTCAAATTATGTTTTTAAAAAAATATTAATATTTTAAAAAAAAAAATTTAGGTTTATTTGGGTTTCATAGATTATATTTAGAAGATTACGATTATTTTGTAATTTATATGTTTACACTTTCTATTTGTGGGGTTGGATTTTTTGTAGATTTATTTTATTTACCAACAATGATTAAAAGATATAATAAAAAGGTTAAAAAGCAAAAAGATATTATTTCACGAACTGGTACCGAAGGGGAAATGAAAACAGTACCACCTCAAGAACAATCAATAGAGCTACAATCAATTTCTCAAGATACAGGTACTGGAGTACCTCTTGAGTTTAGAGGTGAAGGATATAGAACTCAAACCTTACCTCAATCGGAACCACTTCCTTCAGCTCCTCCAGAATCCATAGTTTCTTGTGATAATCAAAATTATTTATATCAATACGAAGAGGCAGAAGATAACATTTATGTACCCGAAATGGATACTATAGAACCAATATCAATTGAAAGCAATATCGAAACTGACACCTTTGTAGCAATGCCCAATTATAGAAATAACGACACCAATGCTCCTGAGGGTAATGATATAAACATTCCAACAGATAACGGTATAAACCAACCCTTCAATTAAAAATATTTCAATAATAAAATAAAAATAATATAAATAATAATATCAATTTGTAATAAAAAAGTGGAGTGTAATCACTTTGGCACAACACCGCTCATTTTTTTTTTTTTTTTAAGAAAAAAAGATATTTTTTTAAAGTGTTTTCTCAATATTTTATATTTTTTATATTTATTGTTTATTTTTATTTTTATTTTTATTTTTATTTTTATTTTTGTTTTTGTTTTTATTTAATAAATAAAATGTCACTGTTTTTTTTTTATTTATAATTTTTTTTTTTTGACATGTACATTTATTTTCTATAAATTATAAACATATTATACAAACAATAATTTAAAAAACAACTAAAATAAAAATAATAATGGCAAGAAGGAGTAGAGGCAGAGCAAGATCACATAGATCTGGTAGATCAAAGGCAAGATGCAGTAAATCGTCAACAGGACGAAAGTGTAAAAGCACATCGTCCTTTGGCTCGAAAAGAACTAAAAGCTTTGGAACAGGGAGAAGTATTTTAGGTAGAAGACGTACTCAAAAAAGAAGCGGAGCTAAAAGTGGTGATTTCCCTAAACCACAATATAGAAAAGAGAAATCATTAGTAAAGGCGTAAGTTTTAAAAAAAAAAACATTTTACATTAATAATTAATTTTTTTTTATTATCTTGAAATAGTTATATTATTTGGTTTTTTACCGGTAGGTACAAGATTGATTGATTTAACATTTACCCACTACTATTTTTATACTAACACTTTCTTTAATAAAGGTATTTTCGGATTCCATAGATTGTATTTAGAAGACTATGAATTCTTCTTTATCTTTTTAATTTCTGCTGGAATTTTTGGTGTGGGCTTTATTGTGGATTTGTTTTATTTACCTACATTGGTTAGAAGATATAATGAAAATGTTAAAAAACAAAAAGATATCATTTCACAAAACCTAGAAACTGCAAATACCCAACAACAACAACAAGCAGAGGTCGAAATAATGAGTTTAGAAATTGCATTACAAAATAAACAATTAGAAGCAACAACAACAACTACAACTACAACAAACTACATACCGCCCATAGGACCACCATTGCTATATAAAGAATATCCCCCACCAACCCAACCACCAACTGATAATAATCGATTAGAGATTATTCCTATAGATTGCAGTGGCGATAATCACCATCCTGATTATACATACCAAAATAATGCAAATAATATCGAAATGGATTCATTTGTTCCCAATACAAAAAACTATAATGATTAAAACAAAATAATAAAAAAAATAAAAAAAATAAAAATAATAAAACATACTTATTATTTTTATAACTTTTATTATTTATTATTTATTATTTATTATTATTTATTATTTATTATTATTTATTATTTATTATTTACTATTTACCATTTACAATTATTATTGTTTATAACAAAATTTTCAAATAAATTTTAAAAAAATCATTATTGTAATTGATTAAGAAATGAAAATCGTGATTTTTTTTTTTTTTTTTTTTTAATTTTTTTTTTTTTCAAATATTTTTTATCATAAACAAAAAAAAAATTATTTGAAAATTTAAAAAAAAAAATGGCAGTTGAAAAAAAAAAAAATAAACAATTATTTTAGTCCATGATAACGACATTTTTTCACGTAATAACTGAATCAATGCCAATGAAATTATAAAATTTAAAAAAAAAAAAAAAAAATGAAATGTTTTTTTTTTTTTTTTTTTTTTCATTTAATTTATTTTTATTCATACACACACATATATTTATAAAAAAAAATCTTATAGATATATTTTTTTTTTATTTTTTCAAAAAACTATTTTAAAAAAATTTTTAATTTTTTAATTTTTTTTTATTTTAATTTTTTTTCATATTATATATATAATCAGTAAAATAATAAATATCCCAATTGTATAGTTATATATATAAAATCAAATTAATAAATAGTAATAATAATTATTTAGAGAATGAGTGATAACAATACTACAGTCGAACCAATCGTTGGTGAAGAGTCACATCAAGAAGTTAAAGTTGATGGTGCTGCTGAAAGCCAACAAATCAAATCTGAAACTGTTGAAGAATCAAAATCAGTTGAAATTAAACAAGAAGAATCTAAACCAGAAGAATCTAAACCAGTCGAAGCTGAAGAGCCAAAACAAGAAGAATCTAAACCAGTTGAACAAGCTGCTGAAGAAGTTAAACCAGTTGTTGAAGAAACTAAACCAGCTGCTGAAGAACCAAAACCAGTTGAACAAGCTGTTGAAGAAACTAAACCAGTTGAAGAAACTAAACCAGTTGTTGAAGAATCTAAACCAGTTGAAGAAGTTAAATCAGTAGAAGAATCAAAACCAGAAGAAACCAAACCAGTTGTTGAAGAAACTAAACCAGCTGAAACTGAATCTAAACCAACTGAAGCATCAGAATCTGAAGTTAAACCAGCTGAATCCGAAGCTAAAGAAGAAAAATCTACTGAAGAAAAAGCAACTGAAGAAAAGGTTGTTGAAGAAATTAAAGTTGAATGTAAAGTTGTTACAACTGAAGATGGTCACACTGAAAATGATCTTTCAGTTTACTTCAAACATCCAAACTTCCATATGGCTGGATGGATTGCTACTCACATTGCAATTAAACATGTTTACAATTTACTTTACAAAAAACTTAAAGTATTTGTCCCAGAAAATAGACAAGAAATCCTTGATATTGCTAAAGCTGTAACCTCATGTGGCGAATATTTACACCATCACCACGATCACGAAGAAGAACTCGTCTGGGATTGGTTAAAGGAAAAGAAACCAGAATCTAAAGAATTCTTAGGTACTATGGATCACCAACATGGTGATTGGGTCCAAAAGAATAAAGAGATTTCCGACCTCATCACTTCCATCAAAGAAAATGAAAATCTTAAAGATTCAACATCAGAAGGTTGGTCAGAAACTCTCGAAAAGCTTCAATCCAATATTAAAAACCAAATCGCTCTTATCTATGAACATTTTTATGATGAAGAACGTTTAATTCTTCCAATTGCCATCAACATTCCAAAAGCTGATCAAATTAAAATTGGTGATATCATTCACGAAAGAATTAAAAAAGAATCAAGTGGTAAATTTGGTTTAGGTGCTATGCTCGATGCTTCAAATCACAACAAAGCTATGGCTGATTCCTTAAATAAAGCAATTCCATGGTTTGTTAGAAAAGTAATTTTCCCATTAGCTATTAAAAAGGATTATAAATGGTTCACCTCAGTTGTAGAAATTAAAGAAGCTAAACCAGTCAAAGAAAAGAAACCAGCCAAAGAAAAGAAATCAACCACAACTACTACTACTACCACCACTGAAGCTGCTGAAGCAAAAGAAACCACAACTACTGAAGCTACTACTGCTACTGAAACTAAAGAAACCGCTACAACTACTGAGGCTGCCACTACCACCGAAGCTAAAGAAACTACTGAGGCTGCTGCTCCATCCACTACCGATGCAAAAGAAACTACTGAAGCTGCTCCATCTACCACTGAAACCAAAGAAATAACTGCTGAATCCTCACCAGCTACCACCACCGAAACCAAAGAAACTGCTGAAACTACAACTGAATCCACCCCAACTCCATCAGAAGAAACTGCTACCGAAGCACCAAAAGAAATTGCCCCAGTTGCTGCTGCTTAAACACTCATAGTTTTTTAGTAGTATAGGAAAAAAAAAATATCTCATTCAACATATACTTTAAATTCTAAGTGTATGATTTCAAACCTTTAAAAATGCTGTAATTTATAAAAAAAAAAAAAAATAAAAGAAAAAATTTAAAAAAAAAAAAAAGAAATAATTTTATAAGCAATGTTTTTATTTATTTAAAAACCTAAAATTTTTATTTTTGTAGAAAATAATGTTTTATATATATTTAGGATATAAAGATTTAAACATTTCTTTTTATTTAATTATTATTTATTTTTAACAAATTTCATATTAACAATTTGTAATTTTTTTTTTAGTTTCATAAATAAAATAGAAAAAAAAAAAGTCCAATATGATTTATATTATTATTAGTATTTTTTATTTTTTATTAATGAATGTTAACAAAATAGTCAATATATTGTTTATTCAATATAAAAAAATTAGATTTTATTTTACAAAAAGTAAATAAAAAAGTTTTTTAATTTTAAAAAAATCAAAATTATTATCAAAAATATTTTATTAATTTTTTAAAAGGATATAGTTTTTATAATAATTTAAAAAGAATATTGGAATGGAAAAATATATATAGTATTGAAGATTATGATCTAAAAGGAATTACTGACTTATTGTTTAATAGGGAGTTCAATAAAGTGTGTATTATTATTTGGAATAATAACGAGCTTTCCAGAAGGGTTAAAATCAATCATCCAATCAAAGGATCTATAGAGCTAATGAAGCAAAATATTGGAAATTTAATTATAAATAGAGGAGGTAACACATTATCTACAAAAACCAATGTTTTCTTTTTCAACACTTATCATCAAATGATAATTTGTTTTAGTGATATCTATTTAACCCAACCATGGTTAAGAAAAGAAATAAGCTATAATGATATTGCCACTCTTTATTTTGTCTCTAAAAATGAAAAAAATGTCTCACAACCTGTATTTGACTATCATCCAATCCCATTCTCTTGTTTATATATTAATGAAAATAAAGATACCTATAACCCAAACATTTATGATATAAAATCCAATGAAAATAAAAATGAAAAAAAGAAATAGAAATAAAAGTGAAGTAAAAAATAATAAAAATAAAGATCTTAATTTAGTAAAAAATTTAATTTTGTATTTCTTTATTTATATCTTTATTTTAAATTGGTTCTAAAAACAAGTTCTTATTATCGATTGTAGTTATACAATCTTTATTATATATATATACCAGTTGGTCTATTCAATCTTTTACACATATCAACTGTGGCAGGAGTGTCAGGAGTGTCATGATTATCTCTTGTGGGGCAGTTTCTATATTTTTCATACCAATCACTGTGTCCAATAATCTCTTTTAATTTCTAATCCGATTCGAGGTAAGCTTGTGTGCTTTTAATGGCTCATCCATATAATCTCCACCTTTAATAAGTTTTTTTTTTTTTTAATTATTATTATTTGTTTCTGTTATTTTGAAAATATAAAGAATGATTGGAAAAAAAAAAAAAAAAAAAAAAAAAATTTTTTTCAAAATTTTTTTAAAAAAATTAAATTAAAACCCCACCACACACAATTTTTCATTTTTATAAAAAAATTAATTAAAAAATAGCTAGAACTGTTTAGTTATTCCCATAAAATATTTAGATTTCATTGCTGCATATAAAAATAATTTTAAAAAAATATTAATTAAGAAATATTAAGCTATCAGGAATTCAATAGCCTAGCAGATGCTCAGCTTTTTATTTTCTTCAATAAAAAACTTGTTTCAAGTTTTTTATTTTTGTTGTGTTATATATATTTGGTTTGTGTTTTCATTTGGTATACAAATATTTAAACTTTTCAGAAGTTTTTATTTGTTTTTGTGTTATTGTGTTTTGGTTTGTGTTTTAAAAAACTTGTTGGGAGTTTTTTATTTGTATTGTGTATTCGTTTTACCGGATTTATCTTTCCGGTGATTATAATTAAAATATCAACTTATATTAATAAATAAAAAATATATTTTATATTAATATATTTTATATTAATATATTAATATATTAATATATTTTTTATTTATTTATATTTTTTAATAATTTATAAAAATAAATAAAAATAAATAAATAAAATTTTTTTTTTTTTTAAAAAAATAAATAGATAATAATAAATTTCTTTTTTATTTTTTTAAAATTAAATTAAAATTTTTTTTTTTTCTTAATTTTATAATATTTATAATAATTATATATATAAGTTTATATGCTAATCACTTTTGTTTTAGATATTAATGAATATGATGGCGGTGGCTGTGAACAAACATGTAATAATTTAATGGGTTCTTTGAAATATATTTGTGATCCAGGAAATATATTAGATTTAAAAATGCACTTATGGCAGGTTGGGATCATATCTTGGCATTGTTTTCATTTAGTAATTTTAAGGTAATTATATATAAGTTTAATATATTAATTCATTTTTTATTTTATTAGGGTAATAATCAAATCCCTCCAGAATATTTTATTCAATAAAAATAATATAAATAATATTAAATAAAAAAAAAAAAAAAAAGAAAAAAAAAAAAAATTATTAAAAATAAATAAGAGATTAAAGAAAATAATAGTTTTACACCAAACACATATCAAATCACCAATAAAAGAATTTATAGAATTTAAACCATCATCCTCTTCTAGCTCTGACAACGAAAAACTCTCTAAAATTATATCTGGCCAATTTAATTTTGTAAATCCTTTAGAAGATGAAAGATATACAGTCGAAATAAAAAGAAAAAGATATTTCAATATTTGGTCCAATTCATAATAATCAAATTATCATATTATTTATAATTTACTACAAAATATTTACCAACATTAATCACTAATATCGATGTTATTTGATGGAAAAGCCTTGACTTTAAATTAACTAGTAAAGCAGATCCAATCATAGATAACCAATCCATATTATAACTAAATTAATTATTTATAAATTTATTAAAATAGTCATTTTATAAATCAATTATAATAATTAATAGTTTAAAAATCAATATAAATTATTAATTGTAATAGAAGATACAATCACAATTGTGCAATATCAGCAAAAATCAAACAAGACATTCGAAAAGGTAATGGGTTTGCCAATAATAGATGATAACTGTCCTGCTTCCAAGCTCCAGTTCAACGTTCATGAATTATACTATTATTAGCCAAAGAGGAAAATTAAAATCCAAAAAAAAAAAAAGAAAAATAATAAAAAGTTATTTAATAACAATTTATTTATTAAACATCTTATTATAAAGAATTCTTTTATTTTGAGTTTTATGTTACTTTATTTTAGACTTTAGGTAAAATGGACGAAAATTGAGAAGGCAGCTTCGATTTGTTTAATTTTTGCTTGTTCCAAATTTCACCAGAGGACTTTTTCATTAGCTTTGATTTTTCCTCGAGAAACAGCTGGGTCGAACCATCCCTTGATTAATAATTTTTGAAACCAATTGTCTACTGTTGATTTTGGCTTCATCGGAAACATATTTGCTAGATATTGAAACGCATTACTTTAAATACCAGTAAGGAGAGAATCTGGATGTTAAAAATTTAAAAAATTTATTAAATCCCCAGATATTAAATATTTCTAATTGCTCAAGGCAAATAAATTTGATCTAAAACTATTTGATGTCAAATATAATTATATTCAAATAATCTAATTGAGAATATTAATTGGAACATATTGTATCTAAAATATCACTATTATTATTATTTTTATTATTACTATTATGGTATCTAATTTAATTTTTTTATTTTGGTTTACTGAGTTAATTAGTTCTGTACTCTAGAAGATGGTTTGGTAAGTGAAAGTTGGTAGAACTGCAGATTTAATACAACCACCAAAGGCATTATTACTGGCACTGACCAAAGAATTTAATTCAATACTCTTCTTTTTTAAATAATTATTTTTCTAATGAAATGCATTTTTCTTTTAATTAGGAAACCTATATTGACTGATCCTTCATTTAAAATTTTTGGTAGAATATAAAAGTAATTATTATTATAAAAGTAAATTCAATA
The DNA here is from genome assembly GCF_000190715.1 of Dictyostelium purpureum. Taxonomy (NCBI): domain Eukaryota; phylum Evosea; class Eumycetozoa; order Dictyosteliales; family Dictyosteliaceae; genus Dictyostelium; species Dictyostelium purpureum. Next base: position 149,495 of record NW_003519340.1, read on the forward strand.
AATGATGATAAATTTAATAAAAATAAAAAAAAAAAAATTCAAATAAATTAATTTTTTTATTTTTTTTTTAATTTTTTATTTTTCTTAAAATAATTCTGCATCACCATAAACATTATTTTCTAAAAATAATTCTGTGCCACCATAAACATTATTTTATTATAATCTAAATAAAAATAAAAATAAAACAACAATATTGTAATGTCATTCATTAGTTTTTAACTATGAAACAGGTTTAAAGAATATCATGATGATTTAAAATAAAAATTTATTACACACCAGAGAATTATCCAATTGCTAAAAAAAATAAAATAACATTCATATATCCTGATAATAGAGCAAATTAAAAGAAGGATACCGTTTATTAATTAGATTCTTTGGAAAGTAATAGTTACCACAAAAATTTTGCATTACCTTCAATTAAGAGTTGCTGAATCAAAAAGTAAGTTTATACACATTTATATCATAATATACCTATTTATTTACAAAATAATATAAATATTAATTAATTTTTCATTTTATTTTTAGATATTGATTTTATTGGACCACTAGTTTCAGATTTAAAGATAGTAGAATCACAAAATGAAAATAAAATATTGTATGAATTGGAAATTACAGATAGTTTAAATGGTATTAAAAAATGATTTTTTTTAGCTCGTGGTACAATTGATATTACCGAAAGAAATATTGCAATAAATCCATCCAATTTGTATACCGGTAATATATATTAAGGTGGTTATTTTGTAGAGATTCGTTTTAACAGTCCATGCCACTCTCAATCATAATTTGAAATTGTATTTTAGCATTGTTTGATGTTGTACCATCACAAACCGAGTCAATTTTAAGATTAACTGGCCTAATAAATGTGAATATTAATAACAATAATATCATAAAAAGAGAACAGAGAATATTGGAGATCAAAAATAAAGTATTATGTAAAGACCAAGTATACACTGTCTGGAAATCTATTACTTTTTTTCTTGATTTCACCAGATTTCAAGTTTATTGAAGAATTCAACAAGTTAGAGGATAAGTATCACCATACCCCAAAGATTCAACCATATAGCAAAGCTAACCACTGATAATGTGAACAATCAGCAATTAGAATCATTATATAGCATAGTCAAAAAATTAATCTACCAAATAATATTTCCTCATAATGATCATTGGGAACTACGATTATAAATAAATTAAATACCATCTTTTTTTTTAATTAAAAAGATTAACCCTTTTGATAAAAAAAAACCCCAGTCTTTGATAAATTCATATAAAGACCCAAAAAAAAAAAAAAAAAAATACTTTCATTTAATTTTTTTAATTTTATTTCCTAATATTAAAAAATATGAACACTAAAGTTTTGTTTTATTTATTACAATACATAACAGATGGTGTTCCTTGGAATTCTTTACACTCTGGGAAAGGTACGCTATGAGACCAAACACTAGTTGTGCATTTTTCACTGGATAAATAAAGAGATTCGGTGAAACTATTTGAGTTGCAATCGGTTGTTTCAGTTGAACCTAATACAGATTGTATACATGTGTTTAAATTGTAATAGCTAATTTGAACAATATCACTCTTCCAATCGGGATTGCTATTTGGACAAGAACCATTTGTTAAAAATGAAACCAATGAATTTGTACCCATTTCATAATCGGCAGAGCATGAATATTTGTAATTTTTTCCATTGACAAGACATGAGTTGATATCAACTGTTGAAGTACTATAATTACCTGTGCAACCTGTTCCATCATATGAATCTATTGTAATAGTATTTGACCCTAAAGAGCATGAAAGTGTACGATATCCAGTAGTATCACATGATCCAGATACTCTATATTGTGTGACAACTACATCCCCCAAGCATTCGTTATCTTCTAATTGATACACTTCAGTTTTGACATAATTGTGTATTGATGATGAAAAAGCTATATTTAAAAAAATACTCAAATAAATTATAGATATTATAAATTTCATTATTTTTATTATTTATTATTTTATTTTATTTTATTTTATATTTATTTTAGTTAAAATTATAAAAAAAAAAATTTATTTTTTTTGATTGAGGAAAAAAAAAATTATAAAAAATTAGATTTTTATTTTATAAAAATATCTTTTTTTTTTATTAATAAAAAAAGATTTTGATGATGTAATAATAATATGCTTGTAATTTTCTTAGTAAAAATCTATAAAAAGGATTCATAATTTATTATAAAAAAAAATAAAATTGAAACTTTTAAACCTAATAAAAAAAATTTTAAATATTTAAATAATATTGAAAATAAAAATAAGAAATTTTTTTTTTTATATTAATTAATACAATGGTATTTTTTATTTTATTACTTTTTTTAGCCCATTAATTATTTAGCAACCAATGAATAACAATCTTTGATTTAGTGCATTACGAAAATAGTTTTTTCTCGTTCTTCATACTAATGATATATAAATAAAAGATCAGTAAAATATTTATTTATACACGAATAAAAAAAAATTAAAAAACTTACAGCTCTTAAATCATCTATGGTGATTACTCTGTCATTATCTATATCCACTACTTTGAAGAGAATATTGGTAATACTTTCACAACTAGAATAATCGATTTTTGATTCTTTTTTGAAGACATTATATGCTTCTTCCCAAGTGATTTTACTTTCCACAATTAATTTTTTTTTTGGGGAAATATTGTTGGGGGGGGGGAATTGAATATTATTTACTGATATTAAAAAAAATTAAAATCATTTATATTTAATTTAATAATTATAAATAAAAGAAGATAATTTATTAAAAAAGTATTTTGGTTTTTTTTTTTTTTTTTATTAAATAATTTAACTGCTTTTAATCCCTATAAATATTTTTCTACACTTAAAATTTAAGATTGTTTGGTTTTGAAAAACTAGAGAATATATCTCAAAATACAGTTAGGTATAAATAAATAAAAAATAAAAAACAAAAAAATTTTAACAAAAACAAATCAAAAAATATTTATTTTTTAATAGTAACATTTAAAATTTAATCTTTTAATACTAAACACCAATCGAGTGATGGTATAACAATAGTTTTATCTTTTACTGATGCTGAAAGGTGGCCAGCATACATTTCACTTTTATACTCTGATGAACCTTCCTTTAAAATAATAGGAACTGATAAAAAACCTTTACCGATTGAGTCGTAATCGATTTTAGTAGAAATAGCAGTTGGATCTATACCTCCATAATCTATATATCTCTTAATCCATTCATTATCTTTATCAAACAAGCAAAATTTCTATCAAATTATTAAATTAATATTATAATTTTATAATTATTAAATTATTTAAAACTTACGGTTATCCATCCAGAGATATAACTGCCTCCACTTTCTTCATCTATTCTTACTATTGTATTCCAACATTTTTTATCTGGGTTCCCACTAATTGTTTCAATAAACTTATCCATAATTGGGTTCAATTCCTCTACCCATTCACCCATTTTCTTTTTTACACATGATTTATTTACTTCAAAATTTTTTAATAATGATACTCTTTCTTTTAATTGGATCCAATCATTTAATGTACCTAAAAGAGTTACCTTTGGAATTCCACACTCGGTTTCGAATATATAATTGAAATAGTTCTTCATTGTAGCCATTAATGCTACAGAAAATACTACTTTATCCACAGGTGTAGTTGTTGTAAAATTTGGAATTAACCAATTCTTTAATGATGGATCTATTATATTTTTTTCAATTTGATTTGCCATTTCCAAAACCATTTCATCATAAGGTGCATTTAAAATAGGATTTTTTGTTATAACAACCAAATCTTTCTTTTGTTTGAAATCTACAAACTTACTTGAGAGTTCATTCGAGTACTTGTTAACATATATTGAAAATTGATTTATAATTTGAAACCAAACATCCTCTGGACGTATTACTAAATGATGATGAGTAGAGTATGACATTATTGCTGAGGTTATAAAACCGTTGTTATTGGTATTGATCTTGTTATTTGATGATGTAATGTTAAGTGTTGATTGTAAAATGGTATAATCTTTTTCAATAACTTTCTTTTCTTTGGTTATTGTTGACCTGTTTTTTACATATTCTTCTCTTTTAATAATATCACCCATTGAAAATGGGTCAGTACTTCTAACATTTTCGATTTTTTTGTTTTCGACCAAAAATGTAACACCATTAACACCTTCAGTTTCGAATGGATGTAAGTTTGATTTATCACCTGCTTTAATGCTATAATCTTTAATATTTACTTTTATGTATTTATTCATTTTGATTATATAATTTAAAAAATAAAGAACAGATGGGTTATTTATAATGATATTTTAAACTTTGAGGTTTTTTTTATAAAATTATTACTGGTTTATTAGTTTTTTTTTAATAAACACAAAATTTTTAAAAAAATTAAATTATTTTTAAAAAAATTTCTAAAAAAAAAATTCTTTATTTTTTCTAAAATATTTATTTATTAATCATTTATATGAAATAAATTCACTTAGGTTATATTTTGGTAATGTTTAGGAAAATATTTTTGGTCCAGAATTATTTTGAAAAAAATCTCTTTTCATTTTCAAATTCTCTTATAAGAGGATGTATTGAGGTAATATTACATGATAAATCTGAATCCTCTTGAATATAAGCTGGAATTGTTTCTTCATTTTTTAATATTGTTAAATCTGTGACTGTTTTGGGGATGTGATTTCTATCTTCTTTTGTTAATATGTAATTTTTAATACCAAATGTAAGTTTTGCTACATTTGATGAAATATTAGATAATGATTCAAAGTCTATAAAATTTGAACCCAGTGTTAATGTATGAACTGTTTCTGGAAAAATTTGATTTTTGATTGGGTGATTATAGTTGTTTAATGTTAAAACTTGAACTTTTTTTGGAATATTATTATTAACTCTTAACTGTGATTCGAAATTATAGCTACATGTTAAATTGGTAATTGAGTCTGAAAGATCATTTCCATAATTATTAAATTCAAATGATTCACCTAGAAATAATGTTGATACTGCTTCTGGAATAGAACTATCCTTTATATCCTGGTTGAATGATGGAATTTTAAGATATTTTAGTGATGATGGGAATGAATCGGCTTCGAATGGTTGGTTAAATGATTCAAAAATGATAAATGTAACTGATTCTGGTAGTGAGTTTGGTTCAAGTAGTTTATTAAATGATGGCAGTATGAGGGATTTTAGAGATAAAGGTAATGAGTGTGGCTTTATAGTTTGATTAAACATTGATAGCTCTAGAAATACTATTGATGAAGATATGGAATATGGAACAATTGGGTGATTGAACGATGATAAAGTGAGCTCTATAACAGATGGAGGAATTGAGTTTGGTTTAATTTTTTGATTAAAAGATGGGAACTCGAGATATTCTGCACAGCTATGTATTGATTCAGGTAAAATTTCTTTATTAAATGATGGTAGAACGAGGTGTATAAGTTTCTCTGGTATGCTTTTTGGTAATATTATTTGATTAAATGATGGTAATGTGAGATATAAGATAGATTCAGGAAAAGTTTGCGGTAAAATTTCTTGATTAAAAGATGATAAATGGAGCTCTGATACTAATGAAGGTATTGAATAAGGTTTAATTGGTTTATCGAATGTTTTTAATATTAACTTTTCTAATGATTTTGGTAAGACGAAAGGCTCTATACATTGGTTAAATGATTGTAATTCTAATTCTATTAATGTATCAGGAAATGAATTGGGCTCTATTGGTTGGTTAAATGATTGTAACTCGAGACGATTTACTGAGTTGGGGATTGATTTGGGTGAAATAATTTGATTAAATGATGGCAATATAAGTGTTAAAATTGATGAAGGAAAAGAGTGTGGTGAGATTTTTTGATTAAATGATGGCAATACAAGATATTCTATAGTGCCTGGTATGGTATGAGGTTTTATAACTTGATCAAATAATCCCAATGTGAGATATTTAATTGAACCTGGAAGTGAAAGGGTAACTTCTTGATGAAATGAGACCAGTGTGAGCTCTTCTATAGTTGATGGAATTGTTTCTGGTGTAATATCTTCATCAAATGATGGTATTGTGAGTGAGGTTTTATATCCTTGGTCAGAATCAGTTTCAAATGTCTCAGAATAGATATCTGGTGCTAAATTAGAAATTGAATATGGTTTTGAATTTGGATTAAACGATTTTATTTCAAGATACTCCACTGATGATGGTATTGAATAGGGTGTTATCTCTTGATCAAAAGATGAAAGTGTGAGAAATGCTACAGATTTTGGAAATGACTCTTCAGTTATTGGATAATTGAATGATGGTAAACAGAGATCTATTACGGATGGAGGAATAGAACAGGGGATTATCGGTTGGTTAAATGAAGATAACTCTAGAAATACGACTGATGAAGAAATTAACTCTGGTGTAATTTGTTGATTAAAAGATGACAATATTAGATGTTCAACTGATGAAGGAATGGAATGAGGTGTAATTTCTTGATTAAAAGATGATAATGAAAGTTTTGTTACTGATTCGGGGATAGAGCCTTGTGTTATAGGATAATTAAAAGCTTTTAACGATAACTCTATTACTGATTTGGGAATTGAATGAATATTAATTGGATAGTTATATGAATCTAGATTTAGATATCTTATTGAATTAGGTATTGAATTTGGCGTGATTGGTTGGTTAAATAATGGCAATACTAGATGCTCTATGGGTTTTGGTATTGATCCAGCTTCAATAACTTGATTAAAAGATGGTAATGTGAGTTTGGTAATAGATTCAGGAACTAAATCAGGCATTGTTGCTTGGATAGACAATGTAAGGTCTGTTACTGTTGAAGGAATTGAATGATGGGTTATAACCTGGTTAAATGATGGTAATGTGAGTTCAGTTACTGATTCTGGAATTGAATAAGGTATTATTGCTTGATTATATGAGGGAAGTATAAGATTAGATAAAAATTCTGGAATTGAATTGGGCTCCAATTGTTGGTTAAATACTGACAAGTTGAGTACCTCTAATGAATCAGAAATTGAATAAGGTGTAATTATTTGGTTAAAAGAAGGTAATTCGAGATATTTTACAGAAGCTGGGATTAAATCAAGTGTGATGTGCTGATTAAATGTTTGTAATACCAGATATGTTACTGATTCAGATAGTGATCCTAGAGAAACCATATAGTCTAATGAAGAAATTGAAAGATATTCTTTTGATTCAGGAATTACAGAAAGTGGCTTAATCGTTTCTGAAGTATAGGAAGATGATTTGAGTGATTTTTTTTCATTTGGATAGGGTCCAGATAGTTGTTGAGATACTTGTACATTTATTAACTATAGAATATTTAGTATAAATTAATAAAACTATTTTTATCTAGATATTCAATTTCCTATATATAATATATTACCAAAAAATCTAGATTTTTTAAATCTACTGCACCCAATCTTGCATAAGGGTCTAAGGTCAAACAAGATTCTACAAAATCTTCAAATCTAGGAGATCGATCTGGTATAAATGGTTTGAATAGTTCGGTATTATTATTTGTGATGTCCCCACCAGCCATTTCAATTAGAGTGATACCCAGACTCCAAATATCTGATTTGGTATTTGATGAACTGTAGTAAATGTTTAAAGGCTCAGTTTCTGGTGGCATATGGGTTACGGTACCTATTCTACCATTAAATTGTAATGAAACTTCGTCAATATCTTTCGATGTACCAAAATCAATTAACTTGATCCCACCATTGCTTGGATTATAAAGTATGTTATCAGATTTTATATCCTTGTGGATAATCTTTTTATCATGTAAGAATTCTAACGCATCCACTACCCCTTTTGTTATATAAATAATCTCATAATCTGGAAAACCTTCTTTTCTTTTCTCTAATAATTCCTTAATTGAATAATAACCCTCTAAATACTCCATATAAATATATAAATTACTCTTATCTTCTGAAAACCCATACCCATAGAACTTAATAATTGTTTTATGCTCTTCAAGTTTTAAAAACCTTTCTATTGATTTAATTTCCCTAGATGCCTAATATAAAATTATTAAAAATGGTATTAATTAATAATTTTATTATAAAAAAATAAAGAAAAAATAAATTTTTATACTAACACTTTTAATATGGGTATTGTTGAGTATTTTTACAACACATTCATTATTAATATTATTTAATTTTACTCCATTAATAATGCCATCCAATTTCTTTGCTTTAAATACACCTTGACTTAAATTGCCTTTACCTAGAGGGTTGTCTTTATATATAATCCAATCTTTTTTATTATGAACAAATCGTTTATTATTATTATTTATAAGTGTTTCCATGATAATTTTTTTTAAAAAAAGATTTTTTTTTTTTTTATTTTTTTAATTTATTTTGTTTTATTTTATTTTTAAATATTTAAAATAAATTTTAAAAATAATTTTTTGAAATTGGGTTTTTGGTTGGGTAATTTATTTTCAAATGATCAAAAAATATTTTATTTTATTTTATTTTTTTTTTTTTTTAATTTATCATCATTTTTTGAATGTACTTTATACTATTACAGTAGCAGTGGTAGTGGATTAGTATCAGAGTCAATCGTGGTATCAGGGTGGTAGTATTGCACTAGAGATTAGTTTCAAACTATAAGTCATATAAAAATGCTTTAGAGTTTTAAATATATATTTTATACAATTACAACCACAATAACAGCGACTTTAAGTCAATTTATTCACCAAATTTCACAAGATGGAAAAAATTTACTATGGTTTTTAAATAATAAAAAAAAAAAAAAATTTAAATTTTTAAAAAATTTAAAAAGCTTAAAATTAAAGATATCTTTATTTTGATAATGAATAGAAAATTAACTAGGGATGGAGAATTTTTAATTCTATATTAATAATAAGTGATAAAATTGATAATAATTATTATTATCCATTTTTATTTTTATTTACACTATAAAGTTGATTATTATTTATACTAATATTTATATTATTAAATATGTCACTGGATGATGAATAAAATTTATTATTATTATCATTTATTATTATCATTTTTATTTTCATTATTATCATTTTCGTTTTTATTAATATTATTTATGTATTATTATGTGTTGAAATAGAAAGAATTTAAATCTTAATAAATTTTAAAATTAAATATTAGTTACTTTTGTATTCAAATATAATAATAATTATATAAATATTAACTTTATAAATACCTTTAAAAGTACAAATACCCCAATGAATGATGAAAGACCTGAAAACCACAATAAATAAGAATAAAGTAAACCCCAAATGAATAATGGATGACTTGAAAAAACCCCGATGCTTGATAAAGAATAAACTAAACCCCTAATGTATGATGAATTATTTGAAAAAACCCCAGCGTTTGAATAACTTGATAAACCCACAATGTATGATGAAAAACAACCCCAATGTTTAATGAATGACTCGAAAACCACATTTAAAATGACTTGAAACCCCAATTTTAAAAGAATACTGAACCCCAATGTATGATGAGTGACCTGAAATCCACAATTTTAAAAGAATATCCTAAACCTCGATATATGATGAGTGACATGAAAACCCCAATTTTAAAAGAATACTGACCCCAATGTATGATGAGTGACCTGAAAAACCCAATTTTAGAAGAATATATTGAACTCCAATGTATGATGAGTAACTTGAAAACCCCATTTAAAAAGAATATATTTGAACCCCCAATATTTGATGAGTGACCTAAAAAACCCCCAGTGTTTGATGTATAACCCAAAACTACAATTAGAAAGAATATACTGAACCCTGATTTAATTGAATATATGGACCACAATGTATGATTAATTACTTGAAATAACGTATTGAAACTGAAAAAGAATGAATGAAATTAAACTAAATAAGTATTAAAATTAGATATTAGTTTTTTATTATTCAAATTTAATAATAATTATGTAAATATTAAAATTATAGTTACCTTAAAATTAATTGAAACACTGAATCAAACGATTTTGTTAATAGTTAGTCCTCACCTATTTCTTAAAAGAAACATTGAATGAGTTATGTAAACTATTAATTTAATCGCCATCAAATTTCAATATTAAATCTAGAGATCCATAGTATCAACAAATTCGTCATCTTCACCCCCATCTTCATCGCCATTTCCTGGGTGATCTTCATTATTATATAAACCAGGATAAGAATTGTAAGGAAAAGGGTATGGAATTGGTGGGAGTTGAGCGGCTTCATGGATTAATTCTTGGAGTGTACTGTAATAATTTGGCCATCTATCATCTCCTTGAACTCTATATGGGACATTGGCACTGTTTACTAAACCTTCAACATAATTGTCTCTCTGAAAATTATTAATAATTGAAATAAATTAATATGTTTTATTTTTTATAAATAAATATGAATGTGTAAATTACTTACTTTTATATTATAAAATCTTTTTCTACATGTTGGACAGGTGTTAGCTTGATCCGACCATTCTAATATACAATCAAAGCAAAATTTATGATTGCAATCAATTGTTGCTTTTTTTATGGTCTCTATTTGATCTATGCAAATATTACAATGGTAATCTATTTCCAATAGTCCCCTTTCTAATTTCTCTTTTTCCTCTTTTTCTTTTTCTTCTTTTTCTTTTTGGAGCTTTTCCAATCTTTCTTTTTCTTCTTTTTCCTTTTGAATTTTTTCTAATTTTTCTTTTTCTTCTTTTTCTTTTTTTAATTTTTCCATTTTAGCACGATCTTTATCTTTTTTTAAACTCTCTTCATCGAGTTTTTTTTTTTTGTTAATTTTTCTATCACTTTCATTTGATATATCATCTTCTTCCAATGGTCTTGTTTTTATTGGATTGCCAGTTGATGCAACTGTAGAAAGATTGCTTGATTCTGGCTCTTTATCTGAATTAATTTTGGATGATGATCTTGTTGGAATTGGGGTATTTGATTGAGAAGAATTAAAAAATTGAGATTGGAGTTGATTTTGTGATTGGGTATATGGTGATCTTGTTGCAGGAAAAGTTGGTATGATTTCGGTGGATCTATGGAATGGTGATTCTGAGGTTATATTTTGTGGTTGAGATGGTGATTGATTGTGTGATGGGGTATATGGTGATCTTGTTGCTGGAAAAGTTGGAATAATATCAGTGGATCTATGGAATGGTGATTCTGATATTATATTTTGTGGTTGAGATGGTGATTGATTGTGTGATGGGGCATAAATACATTGGTCAAGTGGGGATTGACTGTTTTGGGAAATGTAATTTATTATTATTTTATTATTATTGATACTATTAATATTATTATTATTGATACTATTGATATTATTATTATTATTGATATTATTATTATTATTATTATTATTATTATTGTTAATATTATTATTATTATTGATATTATTGTTGTTGTTATAATCATTGGAAATTATTAAATTAGATGGTTGTGTGCAGGTGTTGCTTTCATCATTGTTATTATTATTGTTATTATTGTTATTATTGTTATTGTTATCACTGAAAAAATAATTTTTTATTCTGTAAAATGTATTAGTTAAATAATCCATTTTTTTTTAAATTGTAATAAAAAGAGTGATAATGTGAAATGTGATTTAGTGTAAGGATTTTATTTTATTTCAAAAAAATTATTATTGTTATTAAAAATAATTAATGGGTGGAATGCAATAATAAAAAATAATGAGTTGATTAAATTATATAAATAATGTATATATTAATGAATATAAAATAATAAAAAAAAATAAATAAAAAAAAATAAATAAAAAAAATTAAAAAATTATTTTCTAAAATTTAAAAATGTAAATTAAAAAAAATTCTTAAATTAAAAAAAAAAAAAGTAAATTAAAAAAAAAATTTAATTTTTACTACAAATAGAAATGAAATTCATTGATGGAGTTAGTTGAAAATTCATTGATGAAATTTTTCAAAAACATAGTTTTTTTTTGGTTGTTAAATATATGGTATTTCTTTAAATTTTTATAACAAATAATTTTACTTTTATATATTTAAAATAATTGATGGCATTTTTTGTTGATCATTGTAAAGAAATAAATTACTTTTTTATATTTTATTTTATTTTATTTTATTTTATTTTTATTAATTATCTTTTTTTTACTAAATATGGAAAGTGATTGTAATTTTTAATAATCATCAAAAAAAAAATAAAAATAGTTTCCAATATTTTATTTAATTTTTTTATTTAATTTTTTTTTATTTTATTTTATAAAATTATATAAAAATTAAAAAAAAAAAAAAAAAAATAAGAAAAGACTACGTTTAGTTTGTAATATCTTTATTTTATATAATTTATCAATTTTATGAATATGAGAATGTAGATCATAAATATATTTTAATTTGATCATCTGAACTAAATAGAATCTATCTCTTTTCATTTTTGTTTTACTATATATTTTAATTTGATCATCTGTAAAGTTAGTTGTTGATTGAACTAAATGGAATCTATCTCTTTTCATTTTTGTATTACTATATAAATTATAATTTCCATAATTGTTTTAAAAACACCCAAATCTAGCATTAATGTAATAGACCAATATTCAAAAAGCTTTTCTTTGATAATCTTTGAAATAAGCTTGAATTTATACTTTTTGGAACCTCATTCAATTTCTCTTTTATAAATGTCTTCTTTTTCTGAGTTGATTTTACCTAAATTCAGATTTTGTTATTTACAAATTTTTTATTGAAAAACAAACTAATATTTGATATCGTAGTTGCATACTTTACAACATATATTCTTTCTTGAAGACTGTTCATAAATCAATTGGTTTGATGGTGGGTCTTTGCTAATGTTTGGGAATATATATATGTTCATTGAAAAGCTAAATAACATTCTTTTAAAACTGCTTCACTTTTGGGATGCTTTATTTAATGGTGATAGTCTATGTGAATTAATTTAGTGATTGTATTTTATTTTAATTAGAACAATTGTTAAGAAATAGCAGTTAGCTCTCTAATTATTTACCTAAACTGGTGTATCTTTTTATTTCTTTTAATATATTAATGAAGGACATTATAATATATAAATATTTAGTTATTGTATTTTTATTTTTATTTAGTTTATAATAATATAATGTTTATGGTGGTGCAGTACCATTTTTAGAAAATAATTAAAAAAAATCAAAAAATTAATTTTAAAATTTTTTTTTTTTAATAAATTTATCATCATTTAATGAATGTACTTTTATAATAATAATAATTACTTTTATATATTCAACAAAAAAATTTTAAAAAAGGATCCGTCAGTACAGATTAAATATATTTGGTAAATAGAAAAGATTTCAAAAACATATGACTCACAGTAACTTTGCACATATCACATACAGAGAATCGTATTTAACTCATTTTCTACAAGAGTTATACTATTACAGAGCGAATGGTAGTGAATTAGTATCAGAGTCAATCGTGGTATCAGGGTGGTTGTATTGCCCTAGAGATTTGTTTCAAACTATAGGTCATATTAAAATGCTTTAGAGTTTATATAATAATAAATAATAATAATAATAGAAATAATAAATAATAATGATAATAAATTACAATAATTGACTTTTTAATTTATACAATTACAACCACAATAACAGCGACTTTAAGTCAATTTATTCACCAAATTTCACAAGATGGAAAAAATTTACCATGGTTTTTAAAATAATAAAAAACAATAAAAATTTAAATTATTAAAAAAATTATAAAAGTTTAAAATTAAATATCTTTATTTTGATAATGAATAGAAAATTAACTAGGGATGTAGAATTTTTAATTCTATATATTAATAATATGTGATAAAATTGATGATAATTATTATTATCTATTATTATTATTATTTGTTATTTACACTATATACATATAAAGTTGAAATAAAAAGAATTTAAATCTTATAATTTTTAAAATTAAATATTAGTATCTTTTATATTCAAATATAATAATAGTTATAAATATTAACTTTATAAATACCTTTAAAGTACAAATACCCCAATGAATGATGAAAGACCTGAAAACCACAATTAATAAGAATAAAGTAAACCCCAATGAATAATGGGTGACTTGAAAACCCCCCAATGCTTGATAAAATAACATAAAATACCCAATTAAAAAGAATAAATTAAAACCCCAATGTATGATACACTATTTGAAAAAACCACAGCGTTTGAATAACTTGATAAACCCACAATTTATGATAAAATATTTGAAAAACAACCCCAGTGTTTAATGAATAACTCGAAAACCACATTTAAAAAGAATATGTTGAACCTATGAGTGACTTAAAATCCCAAATAAAAAGAATATATTGAACCCCAATTTAATAGAATATATCGAACCCCCAATGTATGGTGAATGACTTGAAAAACCCAATTTTAAAAGAATACTGAACCCCAATTTTAAAAGAATACTGAACCCCAATGTATGATGAGTGACCTGAAATCCCCAATTTTAAAATAATATCCTGAACCTCGATATGATGAGTGACTTGAAAACCCCAATTTTAAAAGAATATACTGAAACCCAATGTATGATGACTTGATAACCCCAATTATAAAAGAATATATTGAACTCCAATGTATGATGAGTAACTTGAAAACCCCATTTAAAAAGAATATATTGAATCCCCAATATTAGATGAGTGACCTTAAAAACCCCCAGCGTTTGATGAATGACTCGAAACTACAATTAGAAAGAAAATACTGAACCCTGGTTTAATTGAATATATGGACCACAATGTATGATTAATTACATGAAATAAATAAAGTATTGAAACTGAAAAAGAATGCATGAACTGAAACTAAATAAGTATTAAAATTAGATATTAGTTTTTTATTATTCAAATTTAATAATAATTATGTAAATATTAACATTATAGTTACCTTAAAATTAATTGAAACCCTGAATGAAACGATTTTGTTAATAGTTTAGTCTTCATCTATTTCTTAAAGAAACTTTGAATGAGTTATGTAAAACTATTAATTTAATCGCCTTCAAATTTCAATATTAAGTTGAGAGATCCATGTCATCTTCTTCGTCATCTTCTTCGTTATCTTCTTTATCATCTTCTTCTTCATCTTCATCGCTATCTTCATCGCCATTTCCTGGGTGATCTTCATTATTATATAAACCAGGATAAGAATTGTAAGGAAAAGGGTATGGAGTTGGTGGGAGTTGAGCGGCGTCATGGATTAATTCTTGGAGTGTACTGTAATAATTTGGCCATCTATCATCTCCTTGAACTCTATATGGGACATTGGCACTGTTTACTAAACCTTCAACATAATTGTCTCTCTGAAAATTATTAATAATTGAAATAAATTAATATGTTTTATTTTTTATAAATAAATATGAATGTGTAAATTACTTACTTTTATATTATAAAATCTTTTTCTACATGTTGGACAGGTGTTAGCTTGATCCGACCATTCTAATATACAATCAAAGCAAAATTTATGATTGCAATCAATTGTTGCTTTTTTTATGGTCTCTATTTGATCTATGCAAATATTACAATGGTAATTTATTTCTAATAGTCCCCTTTCTAATTTCTCTTTTTCTTCTTTTTCTTCTTTTTCTTTTTGGAGCTTTTCCAATCTTTCTTTTTCTTCTTTTTCCTTTTTAGTTTTTTCTAATTTTTCTTTTTTTTCTTTTTCTTTTTTTAATCTTTCCATTTTTGCACGATCTTTATCTTTTTTTAAACTCTCTTCATCGAGTTTTTTTTTTTTGTTAATTTTTCTATCACTTTTATTTGATATATCATCTTCTTCCAATGGTCTCTTTTTCATTGGATTACCAGTTGATGCAACTGTAGAAAGGTTGCTTGATTCTGGCTCATTATCTGAATTAATTTTGGATGATGATCTTGTTGCAGGATAGGTTGGAATAACCTCTGTGGATCTATGAAATGGTGTATAATCTGAGGTTATATTTTGTGGTTGTGATTGTGCAAACCATGGTGGAATTGGGGTATTTGATGGAGAAGAATTAAAAAATTGATTTTGTGATTGGGTGTTTGGTGATATTGTTGCAGGAAAAGTTGGTATAATTTCAGTGGATCTATGATATGGTGAATCTGAAGATATATTTTGAGGTTGAGATGGTGATTGATTTGGTGATGGGGTATATGGTGATCCTGTTGCAGGAAAAGTTGGTATAACTTCAGTGGATCTATGATATGGTGTATCTGAGGTTATATTTTGTGGTTGAGATGGTGATTGATTGTGTGGTGGGGCATAAATACATTGGTCTTGTGGGGATTGACTGTTTTGTGAAAAGTTATTATTATTAATATTATTATTATTATTATTGTTATTATTATTAATATTATTATTAATATTATTATTGTTATTTTTAATATTATTGTTGTTGTTGGAAAAATTATTAATTAAGTTAGATGGTTGTGTGCAGGGGTTGATTTCATTATTGTTATTATTGTTATTATTGTTATTATTGTTATTATTGTTATTATTGTTATTATTGTTATTGTTATTGTTATCACCCAAGAAATAATTTTTTATTTTGTAAAATGCATTAGTTAGATAATCCATTTTAAAAAGAGTGATTATGTGAAATGTGATTTAGTTTAAGGATTTTATTTTATTTTAAAAAAATTATTATTGTTATTAAAAATTATTAATGGATTGAATGCTATAATAAAAAATAATGAGTTTATTAAATTATATAATAAAATAATGTATATATAAAATAATAAAAAAAAATAAAAAAAATAAAAATTATTTAAAATTTAAAATGTGAATTAAAAAAAAAATTCTCAAATTTAAAAAAAAAAGTAAATTAAAAAAAAATAAAATTTTAATTTTTACTACAAATAGAAATGAAATTCATTGATTGAAGTAGTTGAAAATTCATTGATGAAATTTTTCAAATATATAGTTTTTTTTTGGTTATTAAATATATGATATTTCTTTAAAAAAATAATTTTACTTTAATATATTTAAAATAATTGATGGCATTTTTTATTGATCATTGTAAGAAATAAATTACTTTTTTTTTTTTATTTTATTTTTTTTAATATTTATTAACTATCTTTTTTTTACAAAATATGGAAAGTGATTGCAATTTTTAATAATCATCAAAAAAATAATAAAAAAATAAAAACACAAAAATTAAAAAATAATCAAATCGAAATATATGACTACAATGATAATGAACTTGTATCATTAACAATTTCTGTTGACTTACCAATTTGGAGGGTTGTACACCAAGAATTGTTGGATCCCCTAATATTGCATCTGGGTATAGCCTTGCTAATCAATTAACATACAAAGGTAGCTAATCTCAAAGGTTTTCAGGTAGTTTCTCTTTTGCTATTTACCCAAACCCAAGTACCGGAAAAAAAATTTATAAAATAATGATAGAAATAAAAAAAGTTTAAAACTAGTATATCAATTGATATACATATTCTTTTGAACACAAGGCAAAGAATATCTTTAATTTCTTTTGATGTTTGGATGTGAGAGGATACCAACTTGTTTGGGATCTTTGCTTTAAAATTTTATTTTTTTTATTAGTAGATGTGGGAGGTTGGGTTTAATAATTATAATAGAAAATGTAAGAGATACATCAAAATAACCGATTGACAAGCATTAATTATTTCATAAAAATAATTATCAGCTATTCCAAATTCAAAAAAAAATTATATTTTGAAAACTTGTCTTTAAAAAAAAAAGAAATAAATATAAACCATTAAAAGAAAAGATTAAATTTTTTTATTTATGTATAACCTTATTTAATTTTAAGATTTAAATGTGTAATCAGCAGAAGAAGCATCAAAGTCACAGGTAACATTTTTTCTTAAACCCTTAGAGAGACGTTTAAGTATTTCTGAAGAGTTATCGTTGATTTGGGGTCTGGTGAATACAGTGTTTACAGCTTTATTATTCTTTTTAATATTATCTACCAATTTTTGAAAATTACTTTTAATTTCAGAATTATTCCAATCTATAGTGGCTTTAGTCATTTTTGATATTCTAAATTATAAACTGAAAAAAAAAAAAAAAAAAAAAAAAACATAATTTAAATGATAAGGGAAAAAAAATTAAGTTTTTAATTAAATTAAGTTAATTAATTTATTTGTTTTTTACAAAAGTGTTTGAAGTTACGGGGGTGAATGGGGCGTGGGTTTGTATTTTACAAATTTATTTTTATTGAATATATTAATGTTTTTAATTGTTTGTTTGGGTATCAAAAATCTTTACTATGTCGACAATAGCATCACCAGTAATTGCTTTAATTTGATTATTTTTTGACATATTTAAAATTTCGTTTTCCTATTTAAAATAATAATTAAATAATATAATTAGTAAACTATAAACTATAAACTATAAACTATAAACTATTAATAATATATATGTGGTATATTTACAGCCTCTATTCTTAATGCTTTGGCTAGTATATTAACTTTTAATCCCTTTAAAAAGAATCCAATTACTGAATCTGACCATCTATCGCTATGTCTTACTAAAAATCCTGGTCTAAATATTGAGAGGAAATTAAAATTTTCCTCTTTATACTTTTCTTCAATTTCACCTTTAACTTTTAAATAATACATCCATGAATTTGGGTTTGATCCACCTGATGTTAATAAATGCATAGAACGAACACCTGACTCTTTGGATAAATCTGCAAACTATAGTAAGTAAATATTGATTTGTTTTATTAGTTCTTTGTACAATAAAAAATAAAAACATTATGGGTGGTGTTATTACCTTTGCTGAATAACCATATTCAATTTCTTTAAATCTTTCAGTACTACCAGCTTGCTTTTTAGATGTTCCAAAAACATTGAATGCAACATCTTTACCTTCGAATTCCGATTTATAATTTTCTAATTTTTCAAAATCAACAACTACTTGTTTTAATTTATCTATTATTTATTTAAAAATTAATATAATGTTTAAGTAGAAGTGAATACTTTATTTAAATACCTACCACTTGTAACATTAGGATCAATTGTTCTAACCAACGATGTAATTTCACAAAAATGGGGTGAATTGATTAACTCCTTTACTAATGGTTTACCTGTGGCACCAGTGCCTCCAATTAAAATTGCTTTTGCTCCTTTTGTGGCCATTTTATTATATTTGATAAATTATTTATTATTTTGAAAACTTAAAGATGTTATATATTCTATTATATGTATGAAAATATTAATATTAATAAAACAAAAATAATTTTCATTATTTATAAAATTTTAAAAATCTCAAAAAAATTAAAAATAAATTTTTTTTTGACAAGCAATAATTATTTCATAAAAATAATTATTAGCTGTTCCAAATTTTAAAAAAAAAATATAATTTTGATTATAATAATTAAAATAGATTTTAATCTAAATAAATAATTTAATAAACTTATTATTAATTGATATCAAATGATGATCATCAGATGACAAGTCAAAAATAAATAAAAAATAAAAATAGTTTCCCATATTTTATTTAATTTTTTTTTATTTAATTTTTTTTATTTAATTTTTTTATTAATTTTTTTTCTTTTTTTTTTTTTTTTTGTTTTTTATTTATTATTTTATTTTTTTATTAATTTATAATTTAAATAACTTTGAAATTTATTAATGGAAGAAATATGGAACAAATTTTCATGTGCATGTACTAATGGAGATTTAAATACACTTCACCATATAATTTCAAATGGATTGCTCAATGTGAATGCAGTTGATAATAAAGGAAGATCGGGATTGTTAATGGCAGTATGCAGAAACCAAGTCGAAGTTGTTAAATATCTACTATCGAACGGAGCTGATCCAACTCTAAAAGATATAAACAATAACAATGCATTACATTTAGCGTCTATTAGCGGTTCATCACAAATTGTATCAATCATTTTAAACTATCAAAATGAACAACAGCAACACCAACAACAACAGCAATACCAACAACAGCCATCAAATTTAATAAACCAAACTATATTATCAAAAGATGTTAATAATAACACACCATTACATTTGGCAAGCTCAAGATTAAAGAGAATGCTTTCAAACATCAAGTCAAACTCATCCAATGGTAACTACAAAGATTCTGAATTAATAAAAGAACTAAAATCGATTTTGTCAAGCTTTTATTCAATTATTAATGCAGTCGGTTCGAATGAAGATAAACTAAAGATGCAATTAATAATAAATAATTTCGAAAAAGATCAAATCTCCACCGAAGAATACGAGATGGACGATGATGAAAATGATGAAAATGATACCAACAATCTATCAAAAACTTTGGACGATTTGGATTCATTGTTAAATGGTCTTTCACTTTCATAACCATCGATATAAATATAAATTATATATAAAATATATAGATAAATAAACAATATATAATAAATAAAATATATATTTTTGTAAATAAATTTAATTAAACTTTATTATATCATTTTTTTATTTTTTTATATTATTTATCTATTGTTTATTTTCATTCATAAAACTTGTCATAAATTCAATTAATTTTTTAGTTTGATCGACAGTTATGGCATTGTATAAAGAAACTCTTAAACCACCAACAGATCTATGACCTTTAATATCGGTTATATTGTGTTTTGATGCTTCTTTAACAAACTTTTCTTCTAATTGTTCATTACCATCTTGAATTCTAAAAACTACATTCATTCTAGATCTGTATTTTGCATCAATACCACATCTATAAAATCCATTTGAACCATCGATAAATTTATATAAATTGGATGATTTCTCGATACTACGTCTTTCCATTTCCTCTAAACCACCTTCTTTAATGATCCATTTTAATACTAAACCTGTAATATAAATGCTAATAATAAATAATTAATATTTTGATAAGAAAAAGGTATATGAATAATAATAATCGAAATACTACATACTTGAAAGTTGGTGGAGTATTATCAAGTGAATTATTTTGACTTTTTTTCTAAAGTAATAGGGTAAAACAAATTAACATAAACTATTGGTGAAAAATTAGAAACTATAATATAGTGTAATACTTACTAAGAAATTAAAAACAGATGGAACACTTGGTTTAGTTTTTGTTAATAAAGATTTCTTAATGATAACAATAGTGATACCAGAAATACCAGCATTCTTTTGAGCACCAGCAAAGATTAAATCATACTTTGATACATTGACTGGTTTTGAAAGGAAATTGGAAGACATATCACATACTACAATTCTGCCTTCTGGGAAATGATCTGGAGTTGATGGTGGCATTTCGACACCATGAACAGTCTCGTTGTCACAATAATGAATATAGGTAGAGTCAGGTGAAAACTTCCATTGTGATGGGTCGGTTACAGTGAGGAATTTCTCTGGTTCCATATCTGCAACCTTGTTAACTTTACAAAAATATTTACCATCTGTAGATGCACCTTTAGACCAAGCACCAGTAACAATGAAATCGACAACATCATTTGGTGATTCACATAAATTCATTGGAATACCTGAAAATAATGATGATGCACCACCCTGAAGGAATAAAATATCGTAATCATCTGGAATTGATAATACTTTTATTAAATTTGATTTAGTTTCTTGGATAACTTTTTCAAATTCTTTACCACGATGAGAAACCTCCATTATACTTTTACCACATCCTTGAAAATTCAACAACTCTTTTTGTGCTTCTAATAATACTGAATCTGGTATACATCCTGGTCCTGCTCCAAAATTAATTGCTCTAAATTCTTGATGTGACATTATTTGTAATAATTACAATATAAATAAAAAAATTATGAAAAATTAAAAAATTAAAAAAAAATAAAAAAAAGAAAAAAAAAAAATTATAAAAATATTTTCACATCCCAAATGCACACAATCAGGAAAAAAAAAAAGAAATAAAATTTTAAATAAAAAATCAAACTCCCGACTCGGGAATTAATAAAAATATTTTAAAAAAAAAAAAAAAGTAATTTTATTTTGGTGATTATTATTATTATTATAGTTAACTAATTTATTAATTAATTAATTTATTCGTTTATTATTTATTATTATTATTATATAAATATTTTTTTTTTTGTTTTTTTTTTTTTATATTATTACTATTTATTATTGTTTATTATTATTATTATTATTATTGAGGTGATTGATTATTATTTATTATTATTATTATTATTATTATATTTTTTTATTTTTTTTATTCTATCTATCTAAATGATATTTCTCATTTAAAATTTGACGAAGTTGGGCTGGGAATTGAGAATAAAATTGTGGCCAAACACCACCCATACCTTCTTTATACATATTTAATAATTTGAAATAAGCTTCATAGAGATCTGGTTGCATATTGACCCAGGAAGCAACAGCATCACAAATGTAAACTAAATGACGAAGTGCACCATTTGGATTATTGTTAATAACTAACCACATACCTCTAAAAGCAGAATCTTTTTCGACATCATCAGTTTTTCTACGAATTGCCATACACCAACATTGAATAAACTTATCTACATTTGGAGCAATGTCTGGTGCGGAAACTAAACCTAAACGACCAAGGGTGACAGCGGTATTCTCTAATACACCACGATTTAAATTAATTTTATTAATATTTGCAATGAGACGATCGAGAATATTTGGTACAAATGGTTTAACTTCTTCTGGCATACGAAGAGCAATTTCACCAATGGCCCAACTTGCGTTATTACAAACTGATAAACATTCTGGATAAAGATTATTTGATAAGATATTAAGGTATTCAGGGATATATTGTTTAAAGTGAATGAGACAATGTTTAGCCATATCGCCCAATAAAGCAAAACTGCTTTGAAGAACATCAGTACCACGAAGTTTCATACATTCCAATAAAAGACGTGGAAGATTTGAACTTGGAATTAATGATTCAATTGATGTACCAATTCCTTCTGAGAGACCTTGAAGGAGATCTAAAGCGGCAACGATAAAGTCAAAATCACTGGAAAAAGTTCTTTTATTGTTTTCTTCGTTGAGTTTTTGTGATTGTAATGATCCTTCGATTAATTTAATGGCTCTGTTGAAAAATAGAACAATAAGATTTTGAAGACCAATACCAATGGCTGAGCAAACTTGATTTAAGCAGCCTAATAATGGAAGAAGACTCTTATTGTTATCTTCGAGTGAATTGAATTTTTGTAAAAGTGGTGGTACTAATATATTGACGTATTCTGGTTTATTTAATTCACCACCTACCACTTTGGCTAATGTTGAGATGGCATCATATAAAATTAAAAGATTCTTGGCTTGATATTTACTGAAAGCATTTACAAAAGTGGTGAGAATTGTAGTGAGATATGGTAATAATAAAAGATCGGCTTCTTCTTCAAGAGTGGCAAATGCTGAACAAGCTGCTTCTTGAACTTTTTTATTATTATCACCAATACGGTTTAAAAGATTGATAACTAATGGATGAAGGAACTCACGACCTTCTTGGGCGATCCAATAAGAGTATCTACTGAGAGTCCAACAGGTAATACTACGTACCAATGGTTTGCTATCATTAAGTGTATTTACAAGATATGGTACAACCTTTCCAAGGTGTGGAGCTAAACCTTCTTTTGAACCATCAGCGATGGCACCTAAAGCTAAAATTGCACTTTCTCTAACTGGCCATGGATTTGAGTCGTTCATACGTTGTTCGATTAATGGTAATGTAACAGAAAGGTATTCTGCATCTTGGAAGATACCTGATAAAACATCGAGTGCATAAGCTGAACTTTTTCTAATTGTCCATTCTTCATCTTCAAAATCATTATAATCTTCGTCGTCGTCATCATAATCTTCTTCATCTTCTTCTGATTTTTGTTGTTCAGCTTGAACAAAACCTTGATCACCACCTTGTGCTCCACTGCCATGTGATTTAGTTTGTGAAATAAATGGTTTAATATCTTCTGGTCTATCTGGTGTCATAGCATCATCACCATGATCTAAAAATTGAGAATCTGATTCTGAATAAACCATACCATTTAATAAAATTGGAATTAAACTATATATATATAAATAAAAATTGTTAACATATGATAATTTTATACTATTATAGATAATATAGATAATAAAAATAAACTTACGATGGTAAATAATCTTTTAATAAATCTCTACAACCTTCAGTTTGTGAAATTGCAGTCCAAAATTCGCAAGCTTCTAAAGCGACTTCTTCAGATTTATCTTTTGTAGCATGAAGCATATATTCAATTACGTCTTTAATGTATGGTAAAAGGAATTCTATTTTAGTTTCGACCAAAATAACTAAAGTTTTACAAACATTTGTTCTGACTTGTGGTGATGGATCTTCACTCATTGAAAATATACCCTTTAAAAATGCTTCCATATTGATTAAAAGAGCGCCTGGCATTTGAACAATAAAAAATGAAATTGAAACCAATGCTTTCTTTCTAAAATCTGGGTTGGTGGATCTGAAAAACATAATCAATTTTGGAATTAATTGATTTAATGCTCTGTTACTGTCCTCGCTATCTAACTTTTTAGTTGAATCTTCACATAATAATGAAATTGTATAAAGTGAACCTTCGACTAAATCTTGATTTTGGCTATCTAATGCTTGGAATAATGTTGGTAATAATTCTGGCCAATCCTAATTTACATTTTAAAAAAAAAAAAAAAAATAGGTTAATAATGAGTTTAATTATATGAAAATTGGTGATGAAATAATTATGAAAAAAAAAAATTTTCAAAAATTCGAATTTTTTTAAAAAATTTTTTTACACACACAATAATATCAAAAAACCATGGCTTGAGAAAAACCCCAATGAATGGTGATACCTACTGAAAAATTACTCTTTTTAATTAAATTTGTTACAATATTACCAACAGTGTGACGAACCGAAACTTCTGAATCTGAAAGAACTGGTAAAATCTCCCTTTTAATATAGTTTTGAACTTCTCTTGGCATTTTTTCGAAATAAGTTTTAATATTTGTCTTTAATAATAAACCTGATACACTTCTAATGTGTGGTTGTAATTCTGCACTCTTAAAAATAATTGTTAAATAATTATTATAATCTGGAATTGAATGAAATTTTTCTAATTCCTAAAAATAAAATGTGGTGTTAGCAATGATATTATTTATATTTTTATCAATCAAATGAAATAATTTAATGAGAATTAAATCACCACTATCATGATATTCCTATATGTAATTATATAAATACCTCTCTAATCTTATCTTGAACTTCTCTTGATGGTGAGACAGATTGATTTAAAAGGAATACAAGTTGATTTAAACCTGCTGGATTTGGTTGCCAACTTTCCATTTTTTTTATGTATATGTATTGTTTATTATTGTTGTCGTGGTGCTATGGTGCTGTTGGGTTGTGGTTTCTATTATAAAACTTGAATTATTACCTAATTATTTATTAGCTAAATGCTGTACAACTGTTGCTGCTATTACTACTATTATTACAAACAAAATATATATGTTAATAAATATTATATAAATATCAAATAAATATTATAATAATTTAGGAAAAAAAAAAAAAAAATGATTTCCTAGATATTATAATTTATATGAATATATACTATACACTATATAAATAAATGAATATTATTTTTTTCTTGAATTGTAGAATATTATTAAATGTCTGTATGTATTATTGATGAAATGAGGTTTTGGACTTTAGTTTCACTATTGTTATTGTTGTTCTTTAAAGACCTTTTCACCATATGAAGAGAACAAAAAAAAAAAAAAAATTTAAAAAAAAATTATAAAAATTTTTTTTTTTTTTTTTTTTTTTTAAAAAATTTTTTTTTTTTTTTTTTAATAAAATTTTAAAAAAAGAAAAAAAAAATATAAATTCACATATAAATTATTTGAATTTTATAAACTTAACTTTTTAGTTGTTATTCTTATTTTTTATATAAACAGGATAAAATAATCTAAAGATTATATATTAAAAAATAATAATATAATTAAATAGTTTATAAAATAATTATTTACTTGGATCTCAATAAATTAATAAAAAAAATCTTTTTTTTTTTTTTTTTTTTAATTTATTCTATTTATTTTTATTTTTATTTTTATTTTTTCTATTTTTATTTTTTTTTTTTTTTTATTTTTTTTTTTATTTAAAAATAATAATAAGTAATCATAAAAATAGAATTATATCAATAGTAGTTATTTATAATTTTATATATTGTTTGATAAGATCCAAAAATAATAAAATAAATAAAACAAATAATTAAAATAATTAAAATAAATAATGACAGTTTAAAATAATTATTATAATAAATCTTTATATAAATTAAACAAATATGGTAGTTTTAAAATGATTATAACTATTTTTAAAATGGGTTATAGAATCGTATCATCTATTATTCCAATTTAATTTTAATTTAATTTTTTATTTTTTAAAAAAAAATAGTAAAATTAAAATTTTAAAAAAAAAAAAAAAAAAAGAAAAAACGAAAAAAATTTTTTTTATTTTTTTTAAACACAATCTAAATTATCTTTGTATAATATATAGCATTTAATATGGCTCAATCATCATTAAAAATTAAAAAAGCAGGTTCTACCAATAAAGTTTCAAAAGGTATTATTAAATAAATAAACAAAATAAATAAATAGATATATTAGATAAAAATAATTTCGTATTACGACCAAATAAATAAATACAAAATTATAACGATTATTATAACAACTAGTATTATCTAAACCAGATTATAATGTACTAATATGTTTTTTTTAATAATTAGTTGGTTTAAATAAAAAAAAGAAACAACCAAAATCAGTTATTGCTCAAGCAAAAGCTAAAATGAACAAAAAATTAGAATCAACCATTACTCAAAAGATTGAAACCGAAATGACAAGTAGATTTAAAAAGAATAATGGAAAGTTATCAGTTTTAAAATCTCAAGAAGATCCATCAAAGAAACAAGCAGCCAAAAAGAAATAAACATAAACTAATGATAATAATAATAATAAAATTATAACTAAAATTCCTGTACATATTTCGAAAACATAGATAGAAATAATTATAGTTTTTTTTTTTTTTTTCTTAATACAATTTTATTAATCACAAATTATATTTAAATATTTTTTTTTAAATGTATTTTAATTTGCTTTTTGTTTGACTTGTTGTCTTGCTGGGACTTTTTTGTTCCAGTATAAGAAGAAGAGGGTTAAAACAACACCGTTTAAGAATGAACCGATTAAATAACTAGCTAAAACTAAAATATTTATAAAAAGATGGTTATAGATTAGGGATTTGTATAATATGATTGTAATAATATGTATTTAAACTTACTGGTTGGATTGTTGACTTCTTTAAGGGTAGTGAAAACACGAGCTAAACTACCAGCGAAATTTAAGAAAACAGTAATGAATGAAAGTTGGCCAACACTCTTGTTTTTAAGAAGGGTGACGATTTGTGGGATTTTACTGAAAATAAATAATGGGATATTGATACTCTAAAAATAAAAGTAATTCAATTAATACACAATGCTATATACTTATATTGATGTTGTTCTATAGTTACTAATAATAAATTAAGTTCTTTTGGACTTGCAAATTTCATGACACCAACAATGAAACCAAGATATCTTTAATAAATTTAATGATTTTGAAATTAATATTAATAGTTTTAAAATTTGTTGGATATAGAGTATAATATTACTTACCCAACTGAACCTAATACGAAGGTGGCACCTAATTTACCAGTTAATTTTAAGATTAAAACTAAAAGAATAATATTTTGGATTAAAATGAAAGCACTTTCACCATATGTTGAAAATGGGGTGTTTAATAAATAACCGGCAAGGAGTGAAATAGTGAAACTAACCAAAAGTACCAAAAAAATACATGTTAATAATCACGATCTGTTTGTATTTATAAAAAGATTACTTTAGTTTTATAATTACCCGATATTTTCCATAGCAATTGATGAGGCAGAGAGTGATTCAGCAGATTTGCTTGACATAACTTTTAAAATTTGTGGAACTTTTAATAAAAGTGAACCTGTAATAATACCATAACCTAAAGCTTTGGAGATTAATAAACCTAAATTCCATTGTGGGCCAAGGGTTGATTGGATAATGGCATCGGCATGTTTAGTAATGGCTTCCATCTTTTTATTTATAAACAATACAATTTAATATATTATCGATTAATATTAAAAAAGATTAATTAATAATAATGACCAAAAATGAAAATATTTTAAAAAAAAAAAAAAAAAATAATTTTTAAAATTTAAAAAAAAATTAAAAAATTTTTAAAAAAACACACATCACCACACAATTACTAATTCCATTAGAGTGGTTTAAAATTTTAATTAAATGGTTTATTTACATATGGTGTTTATTTATAATAATATTAGTGGTTTAGTAAATCCCATGTACCAATAGTTTCATTCTTGTAAAAGTGTTTTGGTGTC
The DNA here is from genome assembly GCF_000190715.1 of Dictyostelium purpureum. NCBI lineage: Eukaryota > Evosea > Eumycetozoa > Dictyosteliales > Dictyosteliaceae > Dictyostelium > Dictyostelium purpureum. Next base: position 177,812 of record NW_003519340.1, read on the forward strand.
CATTCAATGTTGTTTTTCTTTCTTTCTTCAAGCTGCTTTTCTTGCTGTTTCTCTACTTTTAGTTTTTCCAATCTCTTTTGCTTAGAATTGCCTCTATGATGGGCGTCAAATACTTCTTTCCAGACATTATATGAATTGGTTGGTAAAGATGTATCTTCATTTCTTTCAATCATGGTGGTTTCCTTTAATCTTTTATAAAATAATTTGGATTCTTTTGTTTTTAAATCTTTAATCACCATTTCTCCACTCCATGTGCCAGTAATATTATATTTTTTTTCATTTTTTTCAATATCAATTACTTCTATATCCACCTTGTTATAATGACCACCCAAAATTGGTTTTTCACCATATTTTATGTTCATTTTGTATTTGGAATCACTTGACGATAGAATAGAATCTCCGCTAAACTCAGTAAAGCCCCTTAAAAAACGTGAGTTTAAACTTGGCGAATTGTATTCATAAACTTCGTTAAACTTTTCTAAAATAATCGTTGTTTTGCCAATATTTTCAACCTTTACATTTGTACCCAAAAATAACAAGTCAATTTCATAGTTAAATAAAACTTTAACACCTTGTTTTTTGTTATAAACACAGGTTGCCATTGTTTGGGGAAGTGCAACTAGTTCAGAACAATAGTAGTTTTCAGTTTCAACCATACCATTTTCATCTTTTGTATGAAAATTACCCATTCTAGTTTCACCCAATATGGAATTTAACGGTTTTTCTAACTTTATATATTTTATTTTAATATTAATATTAATATTTTTTTATTTTTTTATTTTTTTATTTTTTAGTTTGATATCAATACATACAACTGGGAATGAATGCAATGCAGATGCTAGGAAACGATAGACCTGGAGTAATCTTTCTAAACTATTATCAATATTATTTACTCTTTATAGTTTTAAAATATTAATATTTTTTTTTTATAAAAGGAATAAAAAATTTATAGTTACTTGAACAATAAATCAAAATTAAATAGACTTCCAACAATGTAGTATCTTATGTTGGATTTTGGAGGAATAAACACTGTTGGAACTGGTGAGTACATTATACTGGACCCATATTTAAATTTTTTCATAGTATTATAAATCAATGCAACTTTAGACTCCTTCTCATCCACCTCCTCTTCTTCCAAAACAGTGTTTTTATCTTCGTGTTCCATGTTGTTGTTTTAATAAATAAGAAAATAATTAAATAAATAAATAAAAAAAAAAAAAAAAAATAAAAAAAAAAAAAATAAACCAGTAGTTTTTTTAAACAACACAATTTTCTATTAGATCTTTTATATTAAAAAAAAAGGGTGTTAAAATATTATTTAATTTTTTATTATAAAATATTAATATAATTAAAATCTACATTTTTTTTTAACAGTTTAAAAATTTATATGTTGAAACAAATGGAGATCTTTTTTATTTTTTATTTAAATAATTAATTGGATGTTAATAGGTGTACTAGTAATTATTAAATTCCCAAAAATCATTGTTTTTAGTGAAATGTTTTGGTTCCCATTTAATATTATTTGTATTTCTTTCTTCAAGTTTTTGTCTTTGTTGTTTTTCTACTTTTCTTTTTTCTATTGATTTCTGTTTTAAATTTTTTTGATGGTGTGCATCAAACACACCCTTCCATACATTACTTGAGTCTGTTGGTAGTGATGTATCTTCATTTCTTTTAATAACACTGGTTTCTGTATTTTTATAAAATGATTTGGTCTCATTGGTTTTCAAATCTTTAATTTTCACTTCACTACTCCATCCACCTTGCATTAAATAGACATCTTCATTTTCTTTGCTTAAAGTGGCTAAAACTTGATCATGGTGGCCACCAAGTAATGGTTTTTCAAGAAACTTTTCATTGGCTTTATACTTTAAGTCGTTGGATGTGATGGATATATCTCCGCTATATTCACAAAAACCTCTTAAAAAACGGCAACAGACTGTTGGTGCATCGTTTTCAATTACTTCATTAAACCTCTCAAGCTCTATTCTTGTTTTACCAATTAAATTTATTTTAATATAAGTGCCCATAAAAAACATTCTTAGTTCATAATTTGCTGTCATTCTAATACCTTGGTTCTTGTTATATAGAGTAGTTGCAAAAATGGGTGGATGATGGGAAATTTGTTCTGAACAATAGTAGTTTTCAGTTTCAATTTCACCATCTTCTTTTTTAGTATGAAAATTGCCCATTTGAGTCTCCCCTAATATTGAGTTAAGTGGTTTTTCTAACTATAAAATAATAAAATAATAAAATTAGTTAAAATAAATAATATAAAACTAAATAAAAGATGAAAAATACTTACCACTGATATATGATATAATGTAGATAGTAAATATCGATATACTTGAAGAAATCTTTCAAAACTATTATCAATGCTATTTACCCTATTTTATATACATCATTAAACATCAGTATTTTTTATTTTTTATTTTTTAAAATATGGTACATAAAATAGTTACCTTAATAATAAATCAAAGTTTTTAAGACAACCATCGCAAAAATATGATATTGATGATTTAGGAGGGATAAATATAACAGGTATTGGGATATTGTTTACATTGGGGCCCACCCTTTTTTTAATTTTTGAAATAGGTTTATAATTAAAAAAAAAGGTGATTTTCCTTCCCCCTTTTCCTCAAAATTATTTAAATCCCTTTCCTTTAAATCATTTTTTAATTCTTTACCTGTTTTAAATATTTTTTTTTTTTTTTTAAAATTTTTTCCCCTTTTTTTTGTTTTTTTAAATTAAAAGGAAAAAAAAAAAAAAAAAAAAAACAATATATTAATTTGAAAAAAAAAAATGTAAAATGTTAATATTTTTCCAAAAAAAATAATTTTAAATTAATATTTAACCCACACTCACTTATTGTTTAAAAAGGTTTCTTTATTCACACAAAATTATAAACCATTAAGTTTTGTTTTAAACCACCAAGTAAAAAATAATTTTGTTTACTGGGAAATAAATTTAATATATATTAATTAAATGACTTCATCTATATTTATTTCATAACAAATAGTAAAAAATAAAACAGTTAAACAATATAAAAAAAACAATCCAAAATAAAAAAAATAATAAATTTAAAAAAAATTAAAAAAAAAATATCCAAATTTTTATAAAAAAAAAAAACAATCAAAATTTTAAAATATAAAAACAATATTTTATTTAATAGTATATTTTATTTTTGATTTTGTTTTGTTTTGTTTTATTTATAAATGTTTAAATTCCCATGTACTTGTTGTTTCATTTTTGATAAAATGCTTGGGCTTCCATTCAATATTATTTTTCTTTCTTTCTTCAAGTTGTTGTCTTTGTTGTTTTTCTACTTTTCTTTTTTCCGATGATTTTAATTTTGAATTGCCTTGATGATGGGCATCAAAAACACCTTTCCATACATTATTTGAATCGGAAGGAAGTGAGTGATCTTCATTTTTCTCTACAATACTTGTTGAATTAATGTTTGTTTTAAAAAGTTGTTTAGTTTCTTTTGTTTTTAAATCTTTAATTTTAACTTCTCCACTCCATTTACCATTAATGGAATGAGTTTTTTCATTTGTTTCTGTATCTATTATATGTGATTCAATTTGATCATACTCACCTCCTATTAATGGTTTCTCTAGATATTTACCAATTATTTTCATATTGCTTTTACTTGATTGTAAAGTTCCTATTCCTGTATATTCACTAAAACCCCTAAGAAAACGAGCACAAAGATCTGGTAATGTACCTGTGTATATCTCATTATATTTATCTAATGTTACAAGTATGTTTCCTGATGTTTCGATTTTGATATAGCTTCCCATAAAAAGAAAATTTAGGTTACAATGGAGAATTGTTTTGATACCCAGAGTTTTATTATAATAGCAAGCAACTAGTTGAGGTGGATGATGTGAAATTTGCTCTAAAAAATAATTATTTTCGGTAATATCACCATTTTCATCTTTTGTATAGAAGCTACCACTTAATGTTTCACCTAATACTGGATTTAAAGGTTTTTCATTCTAAAAAAATAATTATTAAATAATTTAAATAATTTTAATAAACTTTTATTTCTTTATACTTACAACTGGAATATAAAATAATGATGATAGTAGATATTCAAATATCTTCATATATCTTTCATAGGGGTCATTTATATTATTTGCTCTGGATTTTAAAAAAAAAAGAGAATATTAGTTTTAATTTTTTTTAAATAAATAATTAAAAAATAATACTTTATTATTAAATCATAGTGAGAAATAAAACTATCAACAAAATAAACAATGGTGGATTTAGGGGCAATAAAAACACTGGGTATTTGAATATTTGTAACATTACTTCCTATTTTAAACCTAAATGATGTTAAAAATTTTAAAATCACTATAATTCTTGAACTTTCTTTACTTTGCTCATCAAAACTGTCTAAATCATCTTCACTAATTTTACACCCATCTTTTTCATTTTTAATTTCTTTGATTTTAGTTTCTTTTTTATTTTTTATAACACCTGTATTTACCATTTAAATGTTTATAAAAAAACTATATTGTTTATGATTAAAAAAAAAAAAAACCCTTTTAAATAAAATAAAATAAAAAACCCCTTAAAAAAAATAAAAATAAAAATAAATAAAAAATATTAGATATAAATAATTATAAAAATATTTTAATACTGGTTTAACCCATTTTTTATTTTATTTTAAAAAAAAAATATTTATTTTTAAATATTAATATAAAATTAAAAATTTCTAAATTTAGAAGTTTATTAATCAGAACTTTTTTGTAATAGGATCTATTTTAAAACATATTGGTGGAAAATTTCTTTTATTTTTTTTTTGTTCTTCTCCTCTATTTTTTATCTTTTAATCTACAATTTTAAAATTTATAAGTTTAAAATCAGTCTTTATAAAGAATGGTTTAGTAGACTTTGTATATATGTATCCGAAGCTAAACTAATAACCATTTTAATAATCATTTATATTAAAAAATGATATTTGAGTGGAAGAATCAACTATATTGGCAATTAAACAAGAGTTTTAAATACTTGTTTCCCATAATAGTGTATTTGGATCTTTTTGAACCATTCATTACAATACTCACTGGTCTAATTAAAATCCAGTGCAAAGCTAGTGAATTCAATTGTATTGGTTTAATCAATTTTTTAACATTTTGCACCACCTGCTACTGAACAAAAGAAATTAACTTTTATTATTTTTTTGAATTTGATAAAGTTAATTTATAATTTTTAAAACCAAAATATTATTACCAATAAAAAAATAAAAAACATTATATTATTTATATTACAAAATATTACAAATGCCCAAAAAGTTATAAAAAATAACAACACCCATTTTTTATCTATAAATTTTTATAAAATAATAAAATTAATTTAAATAAAAAATAAAATTTTAATTTAAAATAAAAAGAAAAAGAAAAAAAAAAAGAAATTTATGTTATTATTTTATTTAATTTAATCTTTATAATTAATTAAATCCCATTTGTCATTCTCTTCATTTTTTTTAAAATATTTTGGTATCCATGTTATATTTTGTTGTTTTCTCTCAGCTGCTAATTTCCTTTGTTCTATTTCTACTTTAGACTTTTCTCTAGAAACCAATTTGATACTGCCTTGTTGGAATGCATTAACAACACCTTGCCATACTACGTTAGAATCGTTAGGAAGAGGGTCCTCTGTTTTTTTACATAAAGATGTAGGTGGTTTTTTATAAAACAATTTAGATTCTTTAGAACTGATAGAGTAGTCTGTAATATTAGTTTCTCCATCCCATTGACCTTGAAGCTTGTATATCTTTTCATTTTTGTTATTGTACATATAGGATTCAAAACAATTATACTGACCTCCTAATAATGGTTTTGCATAGTACTGTGTCTTCATATAATATGAACCTGTATCAGAATGAATTGATCCCACTCCACAATATTCAGCAAATCCTCTTAAATAACGTGCACATAAAGTTGGTATAATAATTTTATATGTTTGGTTATATTTCTCAAAATGAATTTCGCACTCTTTGCCAAAACCAATTTTAAAATATGTTCCTGCAAATACAAGTTGAACTGGTGAAGTAAAATATAATCTAATACCTTCTTTTTTATTGTACACAGCCACGGCACTTAAAGGTGGATGGTGAGAAACCTGCTCAATGCAATAATGGTTGTCTGTTGAAATATTGCCGTCCTCTTCTTTGACATGGAAATCACCCATCAATACTTCACCAAGTATCGGATTTAATGGTTTCCTAGTTGGCTATAAATTAAATAAAAATAAAAAATTAGCATTACAATTTAAAGAATTATTAATAAACTATATTTACATCTTGGGAAACCATTAAGGTAGTGTTTAAATATTTAAATATTTCAAGCATTCTTTCTGACTCATTTTCTATTTTATTTGCCCTTTTTTTTATAAAAAAAAAAAAAAAATTAGTAAAACGATAGCTATTATATAAAATTTAAAAATAAATAATTTACTTTAATAATAAATCAAAATTTTTAAGAAAAATATCATTAAAATATTTTAATGTTGACATTGGTAAAATAAATGATCCTGGTAATTCTACATGTGACAAATCTGCCCCAATACCAGCTTTAATTGTTTTTAATAAATTTAAAACCATATTTAATCGTGAGGTGCTTTCATATTTTTCATCAAGATCTTCTAACTCTTTTGGTTCTACACCTAATTTACTATTTTCATTTCCGCCATTACTAAAATCATAGTTGCTACTATTTATTATTGAATCTTCTGTTGCTCCATTTATGTTTTGTTTTTTATTTTTTTTTTTACTACTATTATTATTACTATTACTATCCATTTTTATATTTACAAAAGTTTAAAAAAAAAAAGTATTGTTTTTAGATAAAATAAAAAATATTTATATTTTTTGTATTTTTTTTTTTTTTTTTTTTTTTATGTGATGAATTAAAAAATTGTATATATATTAAGTTTAAAAAAAAAAAATACTAAAAATATAATATTAAAATTTATGAGATAAACAAAAAAAGAAAAAAAAAAATATAAAAAAACAATCTATTTTTAAAATCTAAACCCACCAATTATACCCCTAACAAATTTTTTTTTTTTCTCCATTTTACAAATAAAATTTTATTTATTCCTTTTATCTCTTTAATCTTTATCTTAGATAAACATTTTTATCATTTATTTATTATATTATTCCTATTTGTTATAAAAATAAATCGATTCGAATTTGTGCTTGTATGTTTGTGTGATTTATTTGTTTTATTAAAAAGGTTAAATATTTAAATTTATTGTGTGAATTAGTGTGTGTACAAAATTTAAAGACATTAAATATTAAAAAAAAAAGATAAAAAAAAGATAAATGAAATTCTTTGATCTATGATTTAATATTATTTGTGTTGATTACTATTTAATTTATAAAAATTTAATCATTCTTTTTTGATAATAATGATGGTGGTGGATTTACAAGGTTATTAGCAAACTGTAAATAATAAAATTAAAAATTAAAAAAAAAAAAAAATTAATATTTTTTAATGATTTATAATAATGATAATAAAAATATAGAATAATATTTACATTAAATGAAGTTTCTGGTAAAAGATAAAGGGTTGTCTCATCAGTTGGAATAGTTGATAGTTGATCTAAATATTTTGAGCTTATCAAATAGCCTGTAGCGCTAACATCTTTGTTATTAATACCATTTCTAACAAGTTTAATGACCTCTGCATCAGCTTGGCTTTTAAGACGTTTGGACTCTGCAAAACCCTTTGCATTTTGTATACTAACAGTTTTATCAGACTCGGACGATAACACCACTTTGGCAGCTAAACCTTTACTCTTTACAATAAGTGATTCCTTTTCGCCCTCGGCATGTAAAATTGCAGATCTCTTTTCACGATCCTTTTGAATTTGCATTTCCATAGCCTGTTTAATATCTTTTGGTGGACGAATGGACATAACCTCGACACGTGTAATAGTTACACCCCAACGTTCGGCCTCTTTAATAGTTTGTTCTTTTAATTGACTGTTAATATGTTCTCTTGAGGAAAAAGTATCATCCAATGATAATGTTGCAATAATATTACGTAATGTGGTTTGAGCCAATAATTCGATTGAATCTGGTAAATTCTGAACACTATATACTGCTGCTTTAGCATCTGCTATTTGAATATACATTAATGCATCGATATTAATTTGTACGGTATCTTTTGTAATTACATGTTGTCTACCGAATGTGATGACATGTTCTCTCATGTCAATACGATCTGTATCTTGAATCATAACCTGCACTTTTTTAGCACCAACAGCTAAATCCAAATATCTCCAATGAATTAATCTTGGTGAATCTATAAAAGGAACTAAAAAATGTAAACCTGGATTTAATGTTCTGTGGTATTTCCCAAATCTCTCTATAAAATAAAATATTATTAATATTAATTATATAACAATCATATTGAGTGTCTACGTATTATTACGATATACATACCTATAATCATTACTTCAGTATGTCTAACAATTTTGACCAATTTCTTTGATACAATTAATGCCACTACAATAAATACAAATACAAATATATATAAAGCAATTGCTAATCCAACATTTCTATTTTTATCATCATCATGATAACTACTACTATTTAAACTATTATCATTGTTATTATTGCTATCGCTTGATGAACTACTGGAAAACCAATTAAAGCTACTATCTTGAGCTTGGGCTTGAGGTTTTATAAATGATGGAAAAATTTCTGCCATCTTTAAACTAAACCAATTTGAATTTAGTCAAATTATTATTATTAATTTTGATAATGATTAAACTATTAAAAATTGTTTTGTTATTATTATATTATGAATCACAAAGATAATTATGAGAAGTCTATTTTTAATTTTGAATAAAAAATAAAAAAATTAAAAAAAACAAAAATAAAAAATTAAAAAATTAAAAAAACAAAAACAAAAATTAAAAAAAATAAAAATAAAAATAAAAAGATTTTTTTAAATTTTTAAGTTAATTGCAATTATAACTAAAGCAATAGATATACTGGGAAGTAATATTCATTTTAAAAGAAATAACTTAATTTAATATTTATTTTTTCATCACCAACAAACACATAAAAATAAATAAAATAATTTTTTTTTTTTTTTTTTTTTTTTTTTTTTTTTTTTTTTTGGGGGTGTGGTCTCCTTTTTAGCCAAAATATTATTTGTAGGAATTAAAAGATAAAACATACCAAATAAAATTAATTTTATAATCCAATAAAATAAAAATAAAATAAAAAATAAAAAAATTAAATTTAAAAAAAAAAAATTTTAAAAAAATAAAATTTAAAAAAAAAAAAAAAAATTCGTTTCTTTCGTTTTTTAAAATTATTATTAGATCAGTTTATTATTGATATCAAATATTATAGGATTGGCATATAAAAATGAGTCGTCCAGAACACATAGCCCCACCAGAAATCGTAAGTAATTTATTTGAATGTAAAATATAATGTACAATTAAATATTTATAAATTTATTTTATTTAGTTTTATGATGATACTGAAGCAAAGAAATATTCATCAAAGTATGTATTAAAATTTGTATTTATACAATAAAACTATATCAAATAATATTAATAATAATAAATATTTATATTATCATAGTTCACGTATTATCGAAATTCAAAGTAAAATGGCTGAAAGAGCTTTTGAATTATTAGCAATTCCACAAGAATCAGAAGGATTATTATTTTTAGATATTGGTTGTGGTTCAGGTATTAGTGGTGATGTTTTAACAGATTCAGGACATCAATGGATTGGATGCGATATTTCATCAAGTATGTTGGATGTAGCAGTTGACAGAGAGGTTGAAGGTGATGTAATGTTAAGGGATATTGGTCAAGGTTTTCCTTTTAGACCAGGTACATTTGATGGTGCAATTTCAATTTCAGCTATTCAATGGCTTTGTAATGCAGAGAAATCACATCACAACCCAAGAAAGAGACTTCATGTATTCTTTCAATCATTATTTAATGTTTTAGCAAGAGGTGCCAAAGCAATCCTTCAATTCTATCCAGAGAATGCCGCACAAATCGAAATGATTACTGCATCAGCACTTCGTTGTGGTTTTAGTGGTGGTCTTTTAATCGATTTCCCAAACAGTACCAAAGCAAAGAAATACTTTTTAGTTTTATTCACTGGTAATAACTCTGTTATGCCTGCTGCCAAAGGTATTAATGGTGAAATCGAAATGGATGAAGAAGAAGATTCAAATGAAGTTAAATTTACAAATAGAAAACGTGATAGAAGACGTGTTGGTAAATCAAGGGGCAGTGCATTAAAGAAGACTAAAGAATGGATTATGAATAAAAAAGATAGACAAAGAAAACAAGGTAAAGAAGTTAAAAATGATTCTAAATTCTCTGGTCGTAAAAGAGGTCCAAAGTAAGTTTTTTAAAAAATTATATAATTTTAATTTGTGGAGATTGAAATACAAATAATAATAATAATAATAATAATAATAATAATAATAATAATAATAATAATAATAATAATAATAATAATAATAATAATAATAATAATAATAATAATAATAATAATAATAATAATAATCATAATAACAGTATTATAAAATCGAAAAGATAAGATTTATTTTATATTACTTTTTATCACCATGTGTCATTATATATCACCATATGTCACTACATTTCACCATATGTCACAAAATAATTATTACACCACCAAACATTATTTGGACCAAAATATTATTTTTTGATAACGTTATTATTGTATCGCTCGATATGGATCGATTTATTGGTTCCTTTTTTATTTTGTTTCTAGGCTTTTGTATTTCTATATTGTTTATTCTGTTATTATAATAATATATCTTGTCAATCGAATCATCTACTTATAAAATATTTTATATACAATACATTTTTATAATTTTATTGTTATTTTTTGTTAGTTTCTTGGTTTTAAAGAAATTTTTTTATATTTACAAAAAAGAAAAGAAAGAAAAGAACATTTTTTTTCGTGTTTTTAAAAAATAATATTGTTTTGTTTTTTTTTTTTATTTGTATAAATAGTTTTTTTTCTATAGGTTATATTTTTATTTTTAATTAAATCATTTAAATGATGTATATAACTTTCCTTCTTTACACCCAAACATTGTTAAATCATTTCTATAGTTTGAATTTTATTTGTTTTTAATTAAATTTGTTGTTCTCAACATGTAATTTACAATTATTATTTAATAGATAACAGATAAATTTAAATTATATATATTTTCATCTCTTTTATTCTTTAAAACTCAAGCCCCAAAATAATTTTTAAATCTTATTTATTTCATTTAACATAAAACTGATTAGATAAAAGATAGTTTTATAAAATAGATAATTTAAATATATACAAGTAATAATTTATATAATGGCCATAATAATTCATTTACTAATTTTAATTTTTTTTTTTTTTTTTTTTTTTTTTTTTTTTAAAATAGGTTTTAAAATACAACAACAAATTTTTTTTAAAATTATTTCAATCATTTTAATATTTTAATACATTAAATATGGTTATATGTATATAGTAATATTTAAATACTATGTGCAAATACTTTATTAGTGATGTATCAAATATAACTTTTTGCTTTTTTTTTTTCCATTATATATAGTAGTATATTCAAGTTAATATATTTTATTTTCAAATTTCAATTATACTTTTTTTAAAAAATAACACACACAAACCACTCTTATAACATTACAACACAAGCGTCCTCGTATAATAACTAACAAAACAGATATCCCTACATAAATCAATCAATCATAGATTTCATTTTACAATATTATAAACAATACTCACCACACCAATCAAACTTTAGCTCACTCTTTAACCCACCACCACTAAATAATATGTATATAAATAATAATTATATAAAATAATAAATAAAAAAATAAAATAAAATACTTTTTTTAAATTTTTTTTAAAATATATTTGATAACATTAATATTATTAGTCTTTATTTCCTAAATTTGATCAAATATCATATCATAAAAATGATGTAAAAAAATATATTTTTTATTCAGAAAAGAAGAAGTTAAATCAAGATAACATCTAATTAAAAATAAATCCTCTTTCCAATAATAGTATTACAAATAAAAATAGTAAATAATGATAATAAATAAAACTATAATTAATTATAATTAAATATTAATAAATAAATAAATAAATAAATAATAATGATAATAATAAATAACAAAATACTTTTTTGGATATAATAATCTAATAAATATAAAAGATATCACATACTAATACATGAGGCAAGTAAAAAAAATCAATTTTTTTTATATATTGAAGAAAAAAAGTGCATATTGTTAAAGTTTATAAGAGCTCTAAAAGATCTTTTTCTTTATTTTAGATATTTTAAATAATCATCGTTTTTAGTACTATTTTATTTATTTTATTTTATTTTAAATTATAATTCGTGTGTTAAAAGAGTAAATGCACAATAATATTATCAATAAATGTACAAATATCCAATGTGTACTATTTATTTATTTAATTATTATGTTATCTATAAGGTTTATTTTTAAAAATTTAGTTTTAATAATCAAATCAAATAATTTTAATATATTTTGTGTGTGTGATGTGGAGTGGTGGTGGTGTGTGAAGATATCATGGGTTATAAAAAATATATATATTTATAAAATATAGTATTTATACTAATTATATTATGCTTAATCAAAAAATATAAATAAAAATCGCATATGGATTCTCTATAATTCCCAAGAGGCTTTTATTTTTATATTTCAAATCTAATATAAAATAATTTTTATAGTATGAAAACCAATTTAAAAAATTAAAAATAAAATAAAATAAAACTAAAACAAACTTTATCGTTAAGAGTCATATTTATTTTTTTTTATTTTTTTTTATTTATAATATACTACTACTAATATTATTAATTTTAAGTAAATAATCTCCTCATTCCTCGACCATTATATTATTTTTTAAATATATATATACATTATACTATATATATAATTGCTTTTTTTTTTTTATGTATATCAACAACAACATCAAAACTAAATAAAAAAATTATATTAATATTAATAAAAAATTTGTACATTAAAAAAAAAATGATCATATGATTAAAAATATATTATACAAAAAAAACGACGCCACCCCCAAATATAAAAAACACCACTCCCATCCATTCAATTTTAACTTTTATTATTTAATATTCTTAATAATATAATTTAAATTTTAAATATATATAAAAACATAAATAACATAAATTACACACCATAACATACACACACACACACACAAATCAACACATATATAATTTATTTTTAAAAAAAATAAAATTAATTTAAAAAATATATAAAGTAAAAAAAATTCTTTTTTATTTTTTTGTTTCTTTTATAAAAATAATTATTTTTTAAGTATTAAAAAAGAAAAAAATATTTTTTTTTCTTTATTATTTATTATAGTTTTTAATGTTGTTATATTTTAAAGAAACTTAATCAATTTATAAGGTAAGAAAAAACATTTGTTCTCCAATGAAAAATACATTGTATTTGCATTTTATGAAAGATTAAACATTTTAATTTGCTGATAATATATTTTAAAATTTTTCATTTATTTCTCTTTA
>NW_003519340.1:191584-194575 GCF_000190715.1 Dictyostelium purpureum
GGGTATATATCGAAAAGAAAATTGTGGGGAAAAAACAGAATCATTATCATTAACATCATCATCATCGCTAATACCGTCATTAGTATTATACACAAACGGAGTAGATTCCTTTATGCAAAAACAAACACTACCTATTATAGAAATATAAAAATAATATTTATAACAATAATAATAAAAATAATATTATAAAACTCTTCTTTATTAATAGAGAAAAAAATCGTTACTATAAATATATTACCTTAATATAAATTAGTGTAGATATAAAATTGATTTTTTTTTATAATTATACCTGCAATACAAACACACAAAAAAATAAAAACAATAAAAAAAATTCATTTACCACACAAATATTCATATTCAACACACCCACACTTAACCTTAAACTCACCAATAAAAAACCCCACACATAAATATATACCCCCACTAAATGTATTAATAATATCTATTGTTATTTAGTATTCAAAAAAAATAAAAAATTTGATTGTGTGCTACATACTATATATCTATTTAAAGTGTTTTTAAATGATAAACTATTGTACTAACATTTTTATTTTATTTATTTAATAAAATTAAAATTAAAATTAAAATTTAAAAAAAAAATTTTTATAAAAAATTTAATAAAAAAAAAAAAAATTTAATCTGCTTGTGCTTTGAAATTTAATTTATATATATTTAAAATTTTATATAAAAAACTTTAAATTTGTATACTAGTCACCCAATGTTAGTATTATATTTTTTATAATAATCTTTATAATAAAAATAATAATAATAGTAATAGTAATATTTATTATTAAAAAATAGAAATGGATTATAAATATAAATAATAATCATCATACGAAATTACTTTGAAATAAATATGTTTTTAAATACAATTTATTTTTTATATTAAATAAAAATATTTTTTATGATTTATATCTCTTATTAAAAATATTTTTATATATTGTCAACATTGTTTTATTATCTGTTTGGTTAAAAAAAAATAATTAAAAAAAATATAAAAAAAAAAAACCTATTTGTTTTTATAAAACACATGTTAATCATTTCATTTTCTATATAAATAAAAAAATATTAATACCTTTCTAATCACTAACCTTTTTAAAAATTATAGAAGCCCAGATCAATTAAAAAAAAAATAAAAAAATTAATGATATAAAATTTAACCAATCATAGTGTAATAAATTAAACTAGATAAGAGGTAAGATTTAAAGTTATTTTGTGGTTATTTGTATTTTTTAAATGTGTTTGTGTATTGATCAAATTTTTAATAATTTTTACTCTGGTTCTATTGGCCAAATTTTCCCCAAAAAGTTGATTTTTTTTTAAAAAAAAAAAAAAAAACTAAAAACAATATTAACTTCACCACATAGTTTTTTCACACTTTTTTTCACACTTTTTTTAATGTAAAATTCACACCGATAAATAATATATTATTATGGCATTTAAAGATATTAATTCTTAAATAACCAAAAAAAATACATAAAAAATATAATTTTTTTTTTTTTAATTTAATTTAATATTTTTTTTAAATA
The DNA here is from genome assembly GCF_000190715.1 of Dictyostelium purpureum. Taxonomy (NCBI): domain Eukaryota; phylum Evosea; class Eumycetozoa; order Dictyosteliales; family Dictyosteliaceae; genus Dictyostelium; species Dictyostelium purpureum. The sequence continues at coordinate 193,114 of NW_003519340.1, forward strand.
TCATAGTTTTTGTAAAAACTAAATTAAAAAAAATATTTTAAAATATTCAACACAATTTCTTTTTTTTTTTTTTAAATAGTGAATATTGTTTTTTTACACACATATATTCACACACATTCACTTTTCTTTAACCATCAAAAATAAAAAAGACAAATTTACAAACCATTTGTTAATAGATTAATATAAACACCAATCATATAATAATAATAAATAATAAAAAAAAATCCAAGTTGAAAAAATTAATCAATCTTCTATCTATTATAATTAATTAATTAAAATAATAACAATAATCACATCAGTTAGAAAAAATATTTATAAACAATAATTTTAAAACACATAATGTGTGTTTATTTAAAATAATCATTACTATAATTTTGTAAAATACTTTTTTTGTTACATAAAAGAAAAAATTTTCAGAAAAAAAAAACAAAAAAAATTCACAAAAAAAATTCAAAAAAAATTAATCACCAATAAAACTTTCACAAAAATATTTATCGACGTAAAATTAATCAAATTTAGTAAATCATCACACATAGAAAAATAACAATTTAAATTACCTACATTGTTAACAATATTAATAAATTGTCGAAAAAAAATTTGGTAAACCATTATTGTTATAAATATAGTAATAGCCAAATAAATAAATCACATATACACAAATAAAATAAAATAAAATAAAATAAAATAAAATAGTAAAATAATAAAATAAAATAAAATAAAATAAAAAAGAATAGAATTTGTGAATTTTTTTAATCAAAAACAGAAATTAATAATAAAAATATCAAAATAATTAAACTAAAAAATGGCAACTACAAAACATACAGGTATAAAAATAGAAAAAACAAATGAAATTTAAATTAAACTATTTAATAATTATTGTGTTTTTAAATCATTTATCAATATTGTTATCACTTGTCACTTTAAATAATTGTGTTTTATTATTGTATTGATTTATTCGAGTTTTTATTTGAATTTCATCAAATTCAAATGTAGTTATAGGATAAAGAGGGAAAGTGCAGTTATTTTGTGGTCTATTTGTTATAATTACGTTTCAATATAATACATAACCATTTTTTTGCCCTTGATAATTAAAAAAAAATAATCACCCTCTTTACATTTTGATAATAATGATAATAAGCATAAGTCAAAAATCACTATTCTCAGCTTTCAACCTTTTAATAATCTCACCACCAGTTTAGAAAAAAAAAAAAAAAGTTTAATCAAACAAAACAGCGAAAATAAAAAAAACAACCCAACCCACACATATAAACATTAATTAATACACACCATTATTAAAATTATTTACAAAAAAAAAAAACCGGAGGGGGGCGATAAAAGTTATTTTTAGAAACACTTTTTTTTTTCAAAAATAAAGAAGGCCACATTATTTTGTTATTGTATTTCTTTTGTTAAATAATTTTATAAAAATTTATAAAATATTTGTGATTTTTCAAAAACGAGT